>NC_057863.1:70522793-70822793 GCF_019393635.1 Dromiciops gliroides
TTAGTTTTTTTTCCCCCCTGCACTTCTTTGGACATGTATACACACACACACACACACACACACACACACACACACACACAGACAAACTTGTCTCTTGCTAGGGCCCCAGTGGAAGCTCAGGCATGGTTCTCTAGTCACCAATTAGTCATGGACTCCAGGAAGGAAAAGTTAATTCAGTGTGTGCTAGGTTTATGATTTCCTACAACTTTTATCAGCTTCTTGGGGAGGGAAGAAGAGGGGGAAAGGGACACAGAGAGAAAGAAACAGGGAGAGAGACAGAGAGGGACAGAGACAGACAGAGACAGAAAGAAAGACAGAGGGAGGGAGGGAGGGAGGGAAAGGAAGAAAGACAAAGACAAAAAGAGAGGGAGACATAGAGAAAGACAGAGACAGAGACAAAGAGAGAAAGAGAGAGACAGACAAACAGAGACACAGAGATACACACAGAAAGACAGAGAGATAGAGACAGAAAGAGAGAAAAAGGGAGGGAAGGGAAGAAAGAAAGAGAGACAGGGGGAGGGAAGGAGAGCTATTAAGAGGGAGAGAGAGAGAGAGAGAGAGAGAGAGAGAGAGAGAGAGAGAGAGAGAAAGAGAGAGAGAGAGAGAGAGAGACAAAGACAGAAAGAGACAGAGAGAAAAAGTGAGAGAGATACAGAGAGTGAAAAAGCAAGAGAGAGAGAGAGAGAGAAAGAGAGAGAGAGAGGGAGAGAGATATTTGTAATATTCCAATTCCTTTGGCATCCTCTCCCAGCCATCAATGGGTCTACAAAGGAGCCAGACTATGGCATATCTCCTGTGAGCTGCTTCAAACCTGTAGTTGTACTCTTGGAAACAACTCTGTTTTTCCTAGACTATCTGGTTACAGCCTTTCAAAAATGAGCAACCTCATTATCAATAGTGTTTCAGACCCTCTGGCATGCTTTTTTGAAAGCATCAGCTGTCCAGGATTGGCAGGAGCTCCAGGACAGACACATTCTCTCGGCTTGCCATCTCCTCCTGCAGGCGCCATGCCACCAACCAAACCCTGGGGCCCAGCTTGGTATAAGTGAACATCAAAGCTCAACTTCTATTAGGGTGCTGGGTGTAGAATAGGACAGCGTAGGGGAAATAGGGAGAGGCTGTGGAATTTTCTTCCATGGAGATCTTGAAGAAAGGACGAAACATTTATTATTTTTATACAGTTAGGGCTGTTATCTTTTATTTGTTGACATTCTCTCATAGTTTCATTCCAGAGGCCTACATCTCTTCAAAGAGATTTATAAACTCCTAAGGACAAGGATTATGTCATCAGTTCTTTCTGTATCTCCCATGGTGCCTAGCACAGTGCTAGACATGCAGAATGAGGATTAGCAAATGCTTGTGGAATGAACAAATGACCCACAAATGTCTAGACTGGGGCATGGTCCATCCCAAATGGAGGCCAAGGGATGGATGGATGAGGTGATATCTGGAAGGGTTGTGCCAGGCTGAGGATGCTTGCATTCTTATCTCTGATGGGAGCTTTTCTTCAGTAATGATAAACACTTACTGAGCAGCTGCTATGTGGAGGGCACGATGTGTTAGGTACTAGAGATGCCTAGAAGTATGAGATGTAGGTGGGACTTGGGCTCAATTACGTAACTGGAGAGTTGGAATGGACGTCAGTCCAATCTATGCATGACAGGAATCATCACTATAACACTCCCAACAAGTGGTCGTTTGGTTTCTTCTTAAAGGCTTTTATGGAGGGGGAACCTACTACCTTTTTTTAAATTAAATTTTATTTTCAAATGAATGTCTGCCTTTTTTTCTTCCTACCTCCTTCCTCACCTCCTCACTGGAAAAAAGCAGGAAAAAACAATCCCTTCTGTTATAAACATGTATAGTCAAACAAAACAAATTCCTGCATTGGCCACATCCAGAAAAATGTGTACACTCTGGGTCTAGGAGGTGGACAGCAATTTTCATCATTAGTTTTCTAATATTGTGGTTGGTCAAGGGAACCCATCACTTTTTGAGGCAGACCATTTCACTTTGGGAATCTCAAGAAGCTTATAACCTTGGTGGGGAGATATAAAAAAACAAATAAATATATTAGACTTTTGAGCACTGAGGTTAGAAATTGTAAAGTTCATAGGAGAACACCTCAGGCCCTCACTCACTCAGATCCTAATGACTCTTATATGTCATTTTCAAAAGCCTGGGTATGGAATTTTCAAGCCTACAATCATAGAAAGCAAGAAATAAAAACGAAAGGACATGTATTGACAGAAATGGGAAATGAGAACTCTTATTCTGATGGCAAGGAAGAAGACAGAAGGTTTCAAAAAGCAAATCATGCTAGAAGTCATTTAGTCCAGGGAAAAATAGTCCTACCCATGTCGGTCAGTTGATATGACATTACTGTATTTCACCACAATAAAATCACTAAGTTCATATCATTGACCTAAGTCATTAAGCAAGGTTGAATTATATTTGATAGTCTCTATTTAAGGACAAGAAAATATATAATGCTTTTAAGAACGATTTCCCTTACAAATGGTTAAATGTGAAAAAACTGTTTTGATAAATTTTGGGGGGTATAGAAACATGAAAGGTATATCCTATACAATGTAGGAAACTTCTGTTAATTCCATTTAAATTCAATTCAAAAACATTTACTAAGTGTCTACTGTATACAAGTCCATATCAGGTACAAGAGGTACAAAGATTAGCCATAAGGATTCCATGTAGCTTAGCTTTAATTATATAACATGATTTAGCTTTTTAGGCACACATATATGTTAGGTGAAAAGTGAATTATACAAAAATAAACAATTCACATTTCATAAGATGGAAGCCTGGGGCTGTTTCCTAGCAAAAATGTTTGGAAAATAGAGTCAGAAGCAACAGAATGTCAGAGGTCTGCTGGGTCTCATGAGTTGGAGTCTACTCAGTCATGTTTAAACAACTTATGGTAACTCAAAATAGACTTCCTGGGAGAAGAGATTTAAGGGATATCAATGAAGTTTCCAGCAACTAAGGAAACGATTAAACTCTGACTCAGAGTTCCCAGGGAAATCTTAGGCTTGAGCTAAGGAGAAGGAGATGAATTTGGGTCATTCATCAAAACTCCACCTAAGCTGTGAATTTTCAGGCATTATAGATAAAAAAGTACTAGTGATTTAAATTATTCTTCTGTGTGTATCTATTGGTCATTGTTTCTGTTGACAGGGCAGAAGGGTAGAAGGCAGTTTTATTTCTCCAGGAGAATTCAGGGAAGATTCGGATGGTTTATAGCTCACCCAGCCTTTCTCCTCCTCCACTAGCACCTCCTTTAATAGTCTGCTTTGCAGGATTAGTGTGGTGGAATGGAAAAGACTGCCCTTGGGAGTTGGGTGTTGGGCTCGAATCTTGAACTGAAGGCATAAGTTCAAACTTTGGCCAAGTTAATTTGTTTCTCTGAGTCTCGTTTTTCTCATCTGAAAAATAAGGAAGTTAGACTACTAGCTGGTCTCTAATTTCACTTTCATCTCTTATCGATGGTCCCATGGCCCTATGATCCTATAATTTCAAGATTCTTTCTAGCTTCAGAACTTATCTCATGATTTCCCCTGGAAGCCTTCTAAGATTCTTGTGTTTGACTTGTCCTGTAACTCTAACTACACTGGAGCATTTGAAGGTTTAGCAGACTTTAGAGATAAAAAAATCTCACATGCAGCCTACATTATCTAGTGAGCTTTGTGGTGCATTACACTAGTCAAAAACTTCCTTTGTGACATCCTCATGATGCTCTGATATAAGATTCCAAAGCAATCAAGGGGTATACTCTAATTAATTAGTGAAAGATGTGCATTCCTATTAACTTATGATGAATGAATGTTTTTAACTTTAATATTAACTTATGATAAATTAATGCTAATTTATCATGTTAATAGAAGTACACATCCCATAGCAATTAATCCATTAACTTTCAGAGCTCAAACTTTTGCTCAATTCTTCATTTCTCAAAGCCTCACAAGTTTAAATAATCATTAATATACCTGGCTATGTAGTTTATTAATCAGTATCATGCAAACAATGCAAAGACAAATTTAAATATATCAACAATACATCATAATGAGATAAATCACAGCCAAAGTCACCTCAGCCATCAATAGTAAATGCCAGCTTCTCAACTCTGGAAAGACAGTCTCACCACTTCGCTCTCAAGATGACAGTCAAAGTTTCTTAAGGCAAAAAATTTCTTTGGACAGAGACTTAAACTGAATTTCCTCAGGAAAATATTTCTTTAGTTTTTCTCAATTTTTACAATTTAACTTATTCTGTCTTTTCGTTAACATGTGGGAAGGGATCTTGAAGCTGCCACATTCCTTGATGGTGCTCTTGTTACTCCTTGTCTATCAAATATACTAGTTCCTAGAGAGCAAGCAAGGAAGACACTGAACAGCTGGCTAATCCGTACTGCTACTTTTTATCCCTTTGTAGCTGGAGAACCAGGATTTTCTTATGTTGAGTCAAAAGGGGTGAGGAAAGAGAACTCATTTATTATCCTCCCATGTTCTCTCATCTCTTGTTACTGGTTGACTGAGTTTCCCTTCAGCATCAGGGGAAGAAACCCACAAAAATCATCACTGACTGACATGATGGTAATGATAGAGAGCTGACTCAGCAATAACCTTCATTCTATATGTCTTTATATGTCTCAAAAGTATTTTTAGGGACTTATTAATTCAACATTTCTACGTAAGGCTTTGATTAAATTTGATTAAATTTCCTGATTTTTGGTAGACACAATTGTGTCCACCACACTTACTTTTACACAATTATATTATTTTACTTTTATGTTCTGTGTATAAGAGTGGGGGGGTGTCAATTGAATCAATTGACCATCTTCAAAGAATCCCAGCCCACTTAAAGTAACTAACACCAGGTGGATACTTTTATTAGGTGAGAACTGTTGTGCTGTAATCAATCAAATAATCAAAGGCATTAAATTAAATGGGTAAAGTCCTTAATCAAATTGGAAAAGATGAACACCACTGGGATTAGTGGAGGAGACTCAGTCAGATCCTGTGGGATTTGAATAAAAGAGCAACAGACCATTTCAGAACCCAGAGGTGCTATCTTAGAGGACAGAGAAGTGTGGGAGGAAGGGAGAAGAAAACTTCTCCTTCAACCATCCCTCCAACACCCTTCCTCTTGTCAAGGGAGAACTTGACAACTTCAAAAGGTCCAGAAGATGAGGACATCACGTTGGTGTCCCAGCAGTGTCCTCAGAATAGCAATAGCTGGTGGCAATGTTTTCATCACAAGTTAAGGACAAACTTGATGCACTGAGGAAAGACAGATTTAAGACTTTAAAGAAATCCAGGAGAAATCTACATTATGCCTAAGGGGAGCATCATGAGGATGTCACAAAGGAAGAACTTTTATCCAAACAAGAGATGTGAGTTTACCCTTTACTATATGTTTTCTCTAAGCTTGAACCCACTTTCCCCTAACTATATGTATGTGTGGGATAGTATGTCCCAGACTTTTGGGGAAATACTTTGTACCAACTGTTCTGACCATATTACCTTAGTTACTATCTATCTCTAAGATCTAATTAAATCTGTCTGGAGAATTGATATCAACAACCATCATTTGGGGAGGCATACTCATGGGGGCTTATGAGTTATGTAACTAGAGAAATTAGAACCCCCTAAATGCTCATGATTACCCCTCAGGATATTAATGCACTTTGTGGATCAGGCCTGCTAGTGTGAATTGGGTTTGAGTGCAGCCCAGAGTCTGTGCTAGATAGATGTATTTTTGTTTTGTCTGCAGAAGAAGATGATAAGTAGCTTCAAAGGAGGTCCCATATTCTTTGTGTTATTTCTCTCTCACATCTTTTCATGGGTTGTGAGCTGGAATTAAAGTAATATTTCTTTAAGTAGAATTGAAATGTCAAGAAAAGTAGAAATCTGATGAACATGAGGAATTTTTTCTTTAATAAAGTCCTATGATAAATGACTTACTATAACATGGGGGGGGGGGAGTGGGTGGAAGGAGCAAACTTTTATTAAGTATCTACTATGTTCCAGACACTGTGCTAAGCACTCTACAAATATATCTCCTTTGAGGTTGTGACAACATGGAAATTGACCCGGGTGCCTGTATGCAGTGGATCACAAGTCACTTAATTTCACTGGCCTTTAGTTTCCCCATCTATAATATGGGTTTCTCTAGATTATGGGTTCTTCAACTGCATCTATAAACTTAAAAATAACAGTATTGCAATACATTTTGTCTCTTTTGTGATCCCCTCTTCATTTAAAGATGTTATTTTGAGTAGAGGTTCATAGGTTTCACCAGACTGCCAAAGGGTTCATGTCACAGAAAAGATTAGGGGTCCCTGGACTAAATTATGTCTAATGCTCCTTCTTGGTCTAAATCTTCTGATCCTGCTAACTGATAAAGGTTCTGAGTATGGGCATGGGGACTGAAATTGCATCTGTTTTCTGAAGACCAACCTAACTAAACTCGAATAGGCCTGGTCCAGTCCTGGGCAGCTGCTTTTAAGCTGGCCAGAATGGATCCTCGCACAAGGCAATAATTCCCGGCCTTGGAATGCCAGCAACATCCTCTGCATAGAAAGTTTATAGTGCTTATATCCTGCCCGTTCTGCTTTAATAAAAAATGTAAAATATTTTAAAACAAACTTTCATTAATGGCCCAGGATTCATCTCCCTTTGGCCATTTTTTTTCTTCTTTAAACATCCTGAGCTCTATAAAATTGCCTGGCTTTCATGCCTTGTGATGTCAGGCTGTTTGCCTCACTCACATGGTTTTTGGGTACTGCTCATCTGACAGCCTACTTTATGGGATGGCATTTGAGGCTGAGAGAAGGCTGAAGGCATAGGCCCTGGTTTGTTTATGTTAACGGTCTATCAACATTCCTCTTGTTTTCTTGGCTGGGTTATCTTCTGTGCTAATTTCTTTTTGAACCGACTTTTTTTTCCTCAGAGAACTGAAGTCCCTCACTCTGCACATTGTCCATCACTTACAAAGGACTCCTTAAGGGCAAAGAAATGCCGCACCCATCAATCGGCATTTATTAAACTCCCACTATGTGCCAGAAATTGTGCTAAGCAGTAGGTATGCCTGCCGACAAGGAGCTTACAGTCTAATGGGGGAAACAACATGGAAACAAACCGATACAAAGCAAGCTATATACAGGATAAATAGGAAATAATTAACAGAGGGAAGGCACTGGAATTGAAAGGGGTTAGGGGGGCAGCTAGGTGGTGCAGTGGATAAAGCACCAGCCCTGGATTCAGGAGTACCTGAGTTCAAACCTGGACTCAGATACTTGATACTTACTAGTTGTGTGACCTTGGGCAAGTCACTTAACCCTCATTGCCACACTGAAAGAAAGAAAGAAAAAGAAAGAGAAAGAAAGAAAGGGGCTAGGGGAAGGCTTTCTGGAGAAAGTGAAATTTAAGTTGGGACTTAAAGGAAGCCAAGGAAGGCAGTAGTAGCCCTTCCATCCAATATGTTGTCTTTTCTGGCTGCTTCTTTAAACAAAGGTACAGCAAATAAATCTAAGCATTTCTCTATTTAAAAAATGGGATGATTCTAAACCTTAGGGCAGGGTCATCCAGTCATGATTTCTCAATACTCCATGAAATTTCTCTGTGTAGAAATTATAAAACGCTCTGGGAGAGTAAAATTAATTTAAAATTTTAACTCATAAAGCTGTGACTAGCCATAAGTAGAAGAAATGTATGCAGCTACTCATGTGTGTAATTGGAGGTCCTCTGCTAGAATACCCAAAGAGTATTCTTCAACAATTTTCTACACCGTCGCTTACCTGACCTGGAATCTCTAATTCTAGATCCACTAATTAATTATGTGAAGAAGTCACAATTTATTTTGTCTCAATTCTCACCTAGCCCTTAGTCACTGAACAGGCAGGGGCTCAGACAAACTGAGACATGGAAAAGACCTTAATTTAGAAAGGCCAAGGTCATTTACTGCATGCTGGGCCATCACGAGACTTTTGTCTCTACTCAACTTTGATGACTCTGGAGGAGAGAGTGGGGCTAGTGATTTTCCTCTTAAATCCAATTCACTCGAAAACATCAAGAGATCACCCTCATGAAGTCATTGGTCCTCTTGGAGGAGGAAGGATGAACAACTTCATGTAAAGAGACTGAGAAAGGTAGCTGTGTGTAGCTGATAAGGTGCTAGACCTATAGCGAGGAAGACTGCTTATTATTTCTGTTACACTGAGCTCGGCTGAATGACCTTGTAGACTGAGGAAATACTGGCAAAATTTCCAAGGAGGGTATTTTTCTCATCTGACAGTGAGGGGGGATACCTAGTTGTTCTGAGTTGCTAAATTCCTTTGGGGAGATCCTCATGTGGTCTAGAAAGCTCCATATATACCAGGTTTCTGTCAGAGAAGAATCTGATTGTCTTTGGCTTTGCTTTTAGCCCCTTCCCTTTTACTTGTGGTTCAAAGAAGACCATTCTAATCTGGAGTCACTAAGGCACTAAGTAAGCAGTAAGCAACAATCTTTAATCAATTTTGTGAAACATTCCTTATTTGTGCAATCTATAAAATTTTATATTGTGAGTTAATCGTGATTTTTGCATGTACATACAGAAACATGTATATACATACACACACATATATATATACATATATGTGTGTGTATATATATGACTGTAAAAGATCATGCCACATATTCACTGTTTTGAGATTCTTTCCTGTATGACACAGTGGAAGCAATTGAAAGAAAATGCCTGGGCCTCTGCAGACACTAGAGGGCTGTTTTGGTTTGGGGACACAGACAGCAGATTCAGAATATGTTCCTGTCTATTTCCCAAGGATAGCACATTTTTTCAACAAAGGGGAGAGTGTAATGGAAGTTTGGTGCATGCCTAGACCACCTAAGATGGAATCATCCATATGGGAAGATGTTAAGGTCATGATTCTGGAATATGGGAGAATTGAAGTATGTATGGATATACTGTGTTGGCCTATCATGGGTTGAAAGCAGCCTTTTTTTCAATGGTTGAGTAGCCAAAAAGGATGGTGTCTTTAAAATGGCCTGACTGGGGCAGCTAGGTGGTGCAGTGGATAGAGCACCGGCCCTGGAGTCAGGAGTACCTGAGTTCAAATCCAGCCTCAGACACATGACACTTACTAGCTGTGCGACCCTGGGCAAGTCACTTAACCCCCATTGCCTCAACCAAAAAAAAAAAAAGTTAAAAAAAAATAAAATGGCCTGACTCAGCATATGAGGTACTTTGCTGCATTGTCTGAGGGTGAAGGGGACTGTGTTCTAAGGCTACTTCCTTTTCTTGACCCCTTGAGCCATATGACCTGGAGAACTGGCTTGGGTTTTTGAATTTTTGTTCATTCTTTTCCATTTTAAGTGCAGAGCATAGAGTACCCAAATAGGCCTGCAGGCATGAGCCGTGGGATCAGAGAGTTCAGGTATTTAGACCAGGTGTTATAGCCACCTCAGGAAAAGTTGGCGCAGCAAGCTTTGAATGTGAACTTGGTAGACTAATGCTTTATAGAAACTGGGCTAAACTGTAAGCCCTGAGCCACTTTCTTCTCAGAGACCAAGGTAGTATAGGGAACATTATGTCTCTGAGATGTTGGGAGAAATGTTTATGTATCTGTTCTTGCTATATATTTGACCTGCCCTCTACTTGAGGTGGGCAGCATATTTCACCCTGAATACTCGGAATTGTATTTGGTTATTGTATTAATCAGAATTCCTAAGGCTTTCAAACTTGTTTGTCTTTACAATATTGTTGTTATTCGTTCTTCTGGTTCTATGCATTGTACTTTGAATGAGTTCATAGAGGTCTTTCCAGATTTCTCTGAAGTTCCTCTCCTACACAATTTGTTACAATACAATAGTGTTCAATCACGTTCAGATACTATAACTTGTTCAACCAGTCCCCAGTTGATGGGAACCCCCTCAGTTTCCAATTCTTTGCCACCAAGAAAAGAGCTACTATGCATATTTGTGTCCATATATATGGGTCCTTGTCTCTCTTTAATCTCTTTTGGGATATATTCTAGTAATAGAATTGCTGGGTCATTGCCTTCATCAAACATCTATTAATCCCCCCAAATGCACAAGATATCCTGGATTCTAGGAATGTTCTTTTTGTCTCCAAAATGAATGCATGAATGAATGAAAAAGTATTTTAAAGTGCTTGTTGTTTTACAGTTTTTTCAGTTATATCTGATGCTTCATTACCGCATTTGGGCTTTCCTTGGCAAAAAATAAATGACTTATTTTCAAGTGCTTCCTATGTGTCAAGCACTGTGTTAAGAGTGAAAGTTTGGGGCAGCTAAGTGGCACAGTGGATAGAGCACTGGTCCTGGATTCAGGAGTACCTGAGTTCAAATCTGGCCTCAGACCCTTGACACTTACTAGATGTGTGACCCTGGGCAAATCACTTAACCTCAATTGCCTCACCAAAAAAATAAATAAATAAAAGAGTGAAAGTACAAAAGAAGGACAGTTCCTACTATTAAGGAGCTTATATTCCAACGGGAACGATGACACCTATAGGGAAATGGTGGCCAGAGAAGGGTGTTTTCATCTGAAAAGACATAGAGAAAGTGAGTGCAACAATAGGAGCATCTGCTGATATTCTCTTTCCAGAGTCAATGGATACAGTTTTCAGAGTTAAAGGTATAAAGTAGTGGGTGGAAAGAACGATAGATGCATGGTATCAGGGTGGACAGTGCCTGGTGTGAAGATGAGGACACTGGCATTCAGAGCTGAGTGGCCAGCTTCTCCCAGACATAGTCTCTGTTGATCCAGGGTGGGGCAACATCTTAGAATAGGGCACCTTCCTCAGTGAGTACCCAAACTGATAGATTATGTCTCCAGCACAAGAATGAAAAGAAATACAAAGTGAAACAAAAACTAAAATGAAACTGAATCCAATTATCCAGATGTTCTCAAGTATCCATGATAGCTAGCACATAGGCCAAAAATAACAAAGAACTCTCATCTTTCTGAGACAAGAAAGTTACCGACTTGTCAACTCTGAAGGCTACTATTAGCTTTTGGTGATGCTGCTGGGAATGTATATGTTCATATATACTCACATGTATGTCCATGTGTACTGTGAAACAACCTTATTGGTGTGTATATATGCTCATGTATTTGTATGTGTGTATACATATTTACACAGGCAAATGCATAGGCATGCATATATAACATACACACACATATGTGCTTCTATATGTCTACAAATGCCATACAAACATATATGTGTACATGCATATCCATTTGTACATATGTATACATATGTATATTCTTTGGTGTTCAAAGCCCTTCATAACCTAGCCCTTCCCCCTCCTGCCTTTTCGGTCTTCTTAGATCTTACTCCCCCCCTTTAATCCAATGACATTCTTTAATGTTCCACAAGCAAACATGCCATTTCTTGCCTCCAGATATTTTCTCTGGCTGTCCCCCATGCCTAGATTGCCCTCTTTCCTCATTTCTGCCCACTGGCTTCCTTGAATTCCCATCTAAAATAATATTTTTTATAGGAAGCCTTTAAAAATTACTCTCAATTCTAGGACTTTCCCTTGAATTATTTCCTATTTATCCTGTCTATAGTTTATTAGCACATATTTATTTACTTGTTGTTTCCCCCATTAGACTGTGAGGTCCTTGAGGATAGACTGTCTTTTGCTTCTTTTTGTATCCCTAATGTTTAGCACAGTGCCTGGCACATAATAGACACGTAATAAATGTTTATTGACTGTGCACAGGAGTAGTTGTGTTTATATGTATGTATGTAAATCTAGGTATGTGTGTGTGTGTATTTATATATATAATAGACATTTTATGTGTGTGTATACACATAGGAGTCTGCATGCCTATATGCATATACATGTAGATTTATGCATATGTGTGAAAGTGTATTTGTATATCTGTATATACATGTGTATGCATATACCTATACATGTACACACACCTATATATACATATATGTTTGTTCTGCAAATTTATTTAGAAAGGGATTAAATTGAAAAGCATGGGACAGGGGGGAGGAAGTTAACATAGCTACGAGAGTGGATGCAATATATAATAACTACAACATAGTGGGGAAATAGCAGTAGAGAGGTGCAATCACTTAGAAGGAAGAAAAAAAATCTAAAAAGGGAGCCAGCAATAGACCCCATGATCTTATTTGTCTCTCTAAAAATGCACAGAGCATTGGCAACAAGCAATGTGAGCTATAGAAGCCCCAGAGAAAAGAAGGTTAAGTTGCCTTTAATATGTATCACTTAGACTTGGCCTCATGGGAGCCATGACTGAAGAGTTTTGGTTCTGGAATGGTAAATTTTCTTAAAAGAGCAGTTAAAAGAAGATGAGGTTGAGTATCATTGAATACTGAAATGGCACAATCATGTGAACACAGAACAATGAACCAGTTTGGGGAAAGCATTGTAAGAGAGCATTTGGGTAGTGATCGACAGAATGAGAAACAAAAGTCATATTACCATGAGAATATTCTACAGACCACCTGGATAAAAGAGTGAATGTGAAGGGTTAGAGAACAGATCACAGACCTGTCACAGAGGCAAAATATAGTATGAATGGAACAATTCATGCCAACATCTGTGGAGTTATCTCTCCTTCTGAAAAAAGCAAAGCAGTTAATACATTTTTGTTTTCCTTAAAGATAATTTTCTCCTTCACGAGGATCACCTAACTCTGACTAATATAGTATGAAATGGTTGCTGAAGTTAAAATAATGGGAGCTAGGTGAGGGGAGGGAGAGAAGTCACTATTTCATCTTAGAATTTGTGTTAGAGGTGAAGATGAAAGGATAACATGCACCCTAGATTTTAGGAGATAAAGTTTTCAAAGGGCAAATCTTTCAAAGTGTCAGTCCAAAGTGGGGGAAAATGGGAGGTAAGATCTTATGACCTAAATTCTAGAAGTCAATTCAGGAAGAATGGGAAACTCTCATGAATTAAATTCTAGCAGAACAAATAGAATAAACTCCAGTTCAGAGGAAAAGGAAGAGTTGACTACAGAGACTTACATAGATGGACAGAGATCTTAAATTTTATAACAGATGTGTGTAGATGGCAGGAATTGGGATGAATATGAGTGTGTCATGATTCTGTAAGAATAATATCAGAAAAACTCACAATGAGATGAGCCTAGCAAGGAATGTAAAGGATGGGAAAGGGGATTTTAAGTTCTATTGGGGAAAAAAGAGGAGGATCAAAGAGGGATTAGAGCATCTACTCAAGGTAAATGGGATGGTAATAACAGATGCTGTTTTTGAAAAAGGCAGAAATATTCAGCTCATGTGTTACTTCTTTTCTCCAAACAAGGAGAACGATTTGTGCACTGAAAAGAATAAAATGAAAATGGTGAACATCGAGGTGGAATCAAAAATATGTAAGGAAATCAGAAAGCATATAGTTGTCCTTGATAAGTTCAAGTTATTTGTCCAAAATGAAAATAAAAATCTCATGGTACTAAAGGAACTGCTAGATGGTATTGTTGAACTATATTTCATCATAGAAAATAGGCTGCAAGTCTTGTTCCAATTTTTTAAAAGAGACAAAGAAAAGGTCCTATAAAATATAGAACCACTGAGCTTGATGTTATGTCCTGGGAAAATTCTAGAATATGTATTAAAAGGGTAGTTAATGAATATTAAGAACAAAAACTAGGGATTAACAAGCCCCCTAGCATAGCTTCCTGAATGTATATGGATGAATGAATAATAATAATTTAAGAAAATACTAAACCCTATCTATGTGCCTAGCACTCTACTTAGTGCTATAGATACAAAGAAAAAGAAAACGAGACGATGTTTGTATTCAAGAAGCTTACACCCTAATTGCAGGAGGCATAAAACATAAGAGAGTCTAGTTGCAGTCCTAAGCATTCTGCAAGGCCCAGGGGTCTTTAAGGATAGGCCATCCCATATAGGTCAATAATAAAATATGCCAGAGTAACCTATTTTTTTTCCTTGACAGTTTATAAGAATTCAGGAGAATGCATCTGATATAGTTTACCTAGCTTTTTAGGAAAGTACTAGACAAAATCATTCATGTTAACCTTCTAGACAAGACGGAGAGATGTAGGCTAGATCAGAGGTGTCAAATGTGAGGCCCATCAGCAGCATGCAATAGTCATAGTCTGAATCAGATGACAATGTAATTGGAAAAGATTTAGCAAAATAAACGAAAATATAATACAAGGTAGATAATATTATTTGTGGTTTTCTGAGTCAATATGAAGCTTGCTGGGATCCATTTCTATTTTGTTTTGATATCACTGTTAGGTGGTTATGCGATTAGGTGGATTATGAAATTATTGAATGATCAGACACAAGTAGTTTATCAATGGCTCAAGTTTTAAAAGTTTTTTTAATTTATATTTTTTTTAGTGAGGCAATTGGGGTTAAGTGACTTGCCCAGGGTCACACAGCCAGTAAGTGTCAAGTGTCTGAGGCCGGATTTGAACTCAGGTACTCCTGACTCCAGGGCCGGTGCTCTATCCACTGTACCACCTAGCTGCCCCTTCAATTTTAACTTAGAAGATATTCAGTGGAATAACCCAAGGATCTGTGTTTCACCCTGTGTTATGAATTTTTTAAAAGAGACAAAGAAAATAAATAAATAGATTTCTGTCTTCTTAGTACATGACTATAATGCAGTTGGCTAATGTCCACGCTTTTATAATGTGCTAAAATCAGATTAATATAGGCAATAAAAAAGAAAGTGTTAGATCTTTTAGGCCTTTTTCTAGTGATCTTTATAAAATTGATTTTATAGATTTATCTTGCCGATATAAATTACAGCAGAAAGGAATGTCAGAACCTGTTAGTAATAGAGGTATTTTATTCAACATTGATTTCTTTTTATTTTATCCATTCATTCATTCAATAATTCTTGATTGAATTAAGCTACCATAAAAATTTAGCATGTCCAATTGAATACCAGAACTGCCTTCTACTGGCAATGGAAGGGCACCTACCTCCGATGTCATTTTGGAAAGCAATAACAACCATCTCGTGGTCTGAATTTGATCCACCATTTTGCCTGCTAAACTGTGGAAGTCGGTATTCACTGGTACTGTAGAAACCGCTTTTGCATCCCCCAGAAGAGCAGTAATTCTCTAAGTGAAGTGATTTATAGAGAGCCTATTGTGTTCAAACCATCTATGTAGGTACTATAAAAAGTACAGAGAAGTATAAGCTATGGTTTCTGTGCTCATGCAATTGTTTTCCCCTGCCCTCAAGGACATTACATTTTAATACAGGAGATAATGTGAAAATTATAAGTATGTACAATATACATAAAGAGAAGGAAGATCACCTTAGATTTTTTTTTTAATCTAGTAGGGTACAGTTGTACATTCCCCTTATATATCATATAGAAAAAATAAGGCAGATACTTTTTTCCCCATCTTTCACACAATGGCCAAACTGATTTTCTTAAAGCATAAGCATGACCACATGTCTCCTTAATAATCTCTGATGATTCCTTATAACCTCCATATCCAATATTAACTCCTTTCTTTGGCATTTAAATCCCTTCGCTATCCGACCATAATTTACTTTTTCAGTCTTCTTGCATAGTACTAGACAGATTTCGTGCATCCTGTGGTCCGGTCAGACTGACCTTGGTGTTCCTCATAGAAACGCTCTTTTTCACCCCTTCCAACTTTTGTCTTTTCTGGCGTCCTTCAAGACTCTACCCAAATCTAACCTGATGCTGATGGTCTCCCAGTCTGTCTCCTCTTCTCTCACAGCTTGCCTTCCCTCTGAGATTACCTCCTGTTTATACCATACCTATCTTATATGTGTATAGTGTCGATACTGCCCAACTTGGATTTGAAGCCTTTCTAGGTTAGTAGGACCTGCTTATCCTTGTGTTTTGCTGACAAAGCCTTTGAGAACCACTTCTAGTTTTCCCTCCTTGTCATGATGAGGTATCTGTTTAGTGCTTTAGGGGAGGAAATTGTCTGCATTGGGTGACACAATTCAGAGTTTCCAACATTGTAAGGTTGGGAGATCATTGTCATGATGACGTCTAATTTCAGGCAGGTCACCTCAGCCATAAAAGTTGCCAATAAGAAAGTCTAGACCAAGAATCTGGTTGGAGACTTGGAGGAAGGTACTGAATAGAAGGGTGATTTTATGCCGTGAAATTATTCATGGAGATGTAAATGTAAGCAAGTTTAATTGAGTTGATATTTAATGATATTGCTAATCATTGTTATTTATTTAAAGTGCTCAGCAATCTTTGTTTTCACTTGCCTTTAATCCATCCACCTTGAGTTTTTCAATCTTAGACTAACTAGGCTCTCCTCTTGCCCTTGTCTTCCTTTTCCCATTTCATTAACCCCTTTTCCACCTCACTCAGGCTGAGAAAGGCTCACTCACCCACTCAGAAGGAGCTTAGGCTCCTTATTGTGGGGTGTTTTTTTTTTTTTGATGAGGCAATTGGGGTTAAGTGACTTGCCCAGGGTCACACAGCTAGTAAGTGTTAAGTGTCTGAGGCCTGATTTGAACTCAGGTACTCTTTACTCCAGGACCAGTGCTCTATCCACTGTGCCATCTAGCTGCCCCTGCTTAGGCTCCTTCTAAAAGTTACTGTTTCTTTCTCACTTTTCTTCTTGTGGTCCCTTTTTCCTCTTGGTTCTCATAGTTCCTTTTCATTCATTTTGACTCTTCTTCTCTTCCTTCTCCCATCACTAGAACTCAGATTCACACACCTGTGAGCTGTGAGGTGTGATTTACCTTATCTTGACCAGAACCAGGCTATCTTACCACTTATAGCTATTTCCAGATCATATTTGTCTGCACTCTAATCACCAGAACTCTGGCTCTGCTCCTGTTCCAAATCTAGCTTCCTTAGTACCCTGGCACAAGGCTGCTCAGCATGGGATGTCCACATCAAAGAAGGTGCAGTGTTCTATGAACAAAGCAGTATTGCAATGGCTCAAAAGATATGTACGTTGTGCAAATTTAGTTATTTCCACTCCAGATGGTCATATGGACGATTTGTGCCCAACCTGTGGTAGAAACTTCTGAGCTTGTATTGGTCTGATCAGCCACAGAAGGTCACACTCAACACAGTAAGGTCACTTTGGTTCTCTTCAAGAATGGACAACCAACCAACCAACCAACCAACCAACCAGCATGTTCCTGTTAGAACTATAAGCTCTACCTTCAGGTAGAAACTATCCTTAGCATTTAGCACAATGGTGGATATATCTTAAGCACTTAGTATATTTATTATATTCATTCATTCATTAGTTCTGCCATCATATCTCCTGAGCATCACCCATATGAACCTTCACCCAGCTGGACTAGCCTGGGAGTATTTCTTGTGGAGATATAGGACAGAATATAGGCATTAAATATGCAACCCCCAACATTTCACAATGTGCCCTGAAGAAGATCAAAATGTAATTGGGAGATATTTAAAGCAAAATAAATAAAAATACAATAAAAATAGATAATGTTTAATATCTGGTTTTCTAAGTCAACATATGATCTGCAGAGATCCTGATGGGTGTCTTACTGACCCTGTTTCTATGAGTTTGGCACTATTGGTATAGAGAACCAAATGTCAATTTATTACTCTTGAATTTTGAACATCATTAAAAAGACTTAATATTTATATCTTAACTCAGAGAATTATAGCATGCTAGTGCTATAAGGGATTTTACTGATCTAATCCTTTGAGGAAACAAGGCCCAGGTAGATGAAGAGAAGTCAAGCATTCTCTAGAAAGTACAAAATGACACTGCTAGAACCATATCTTTTGGGCCTTGCTTCTGCAGTATCCTTCTTCTAAAGACCAAATAGACCAGAGACACAGATTTTCAAGGAAACTTCATTTCTATCCCTCCAGGCTTCTTTGCCTTGTCCCTACAGACCCCTTTCTGACATATCAGCCAATCTAGAAATTAGGTTTACTGGACACGTAGAGCAAAGAAAAACACCTGATGGTCAGTTCATTGCTCAATGTACTTCCTGACAACAGAGCCCCTGACATCCCCTCCTCCCATCTCATAAACTCCTCTGTAAAAACTGAAAAAGCGTGAATTTACAGGGCCAGAAGAGAATCCAGGAGATGAAACAGCCATCACACAAATGGACTGGGCATACTGATGGAGTAAGACGGTGTGACCTGGCCAATGCTCTCTCAATAAAATACTTTTTTGCCACTTCATTATTTCTCAACTTCCTCTTTTCTCACATAAATTTTCTCCCAGGCACAACTGAGGGGAAAGAAGGAAAAAAACAAAAACAAACACAAACACAATTGCCAGGTTTGCCTTAAAGCATATGGCAAAGAGGCATGGAGGCCTGAGCACCCCGGGTCTTTCACTCCCTGTTTGGCCTTTGTTCTCCCAACCCTTTGACTGTTTCCCTTTTCCTGACCTTCAGAAGGCTTGCTGATATGGCTTGAACTAAGAGCTCTGCCAAAAATATGATAAGCGCCAAGCTGTGATTTACGACTCATCAGGGAATACTTGCTACTGGGTTAGTTTTCCCAAAATAGGTGGCAGTGGGATTGATGGAAAAGTGCCAGCCAGCCGGCAAACAAGGATAGAGATAGGCTGATAAGGATGGTGTCCATCAGTATGACTTTATGCTCATAGCTGGGGAGCACAAAAAAAAAAGATTTTTTTCAACTTTCTAGAGAAGTGGCCTCTGAACAGAAGAACTTTGTATTGTGTGAGGTCGATAGATTGCTTGGAATTTTTTAGGTTATTTCATATGTGCACCTAGGTGGTGCAATGGTTAGAGTGCTGGGGATAGAGGCAGGAAGATTATATATATATATATATATATATATATGTGTGTGTGTGTGTGTGTGTGTGTGTGTGTGTGTATGTATGTATGTCTAGAGAGATAGATATGTTTATTTATCTATTCTACTTGTATTCTTTTTATACTAGCAAAAAATGGAAACTAATAGGGTGTCTATCAAATGGAGAATGATTGACTAAATTATGGTATATAAATATAATGGAATACTACTGTGCCATAGGAAATGATGAGGGGAACAGTTTTAAAGAAACCTGGGAAGAATTGTATGAACTGATGCATGGTTAATTGAGAAGAATCAGGAGAATAATTTCTAGAACAACAATAACACTAAAAAAAACAACTCATTTTAAAAAACTTAAGAACTCTGATTAATCCAATGATCAACAATGATTCCAGAGGACCAAAGATGAAACATTACTACCTACTTCCTGACAGAGGGGTGATGGGTTCAGGATATAGAATTAAGTATTTTAATAAAATATTTGCAGAATTTAACAGGATATTTTAGATATGACCAATGTGCCTGTTTTGCTTGAATATGTATATTTGTCATAAGGACTCTACCTCCCTACCCCACAACCCATGTGGGGAATAACAGGGAGAAAAATGTATTTTTGTTAAGTGAAAAATAAAATTTATTTTAAAAACATATGGGTTGGACCAGGTAACTTCTGGGATTTCTTCTAACTTCAATAATCTTTGAATAGGTCAATCATTAATTCAACAAATATCAATTGAGTACCTACTATGGGCAAGGCATTGGGGAGACACAGAGATAAATAACACAGTCTCTGTCCTGAATGAGCTTAAATTTAACTATAATATTAGAGAATATGTATTAGAATAGTGGGGTAGTAGAAGAGGAGTGAGAAGACAGGATCATAAATTTACGGCTGGAAATAAACTGAAAGATCATAGGACCATAGATTTAGAACTGGAAGAAATATCAAAAGCTGTCGAGTTCTTTTTCTGATCTCCACCTTCCCTCCCACCCCTGACATTTTACAGATGAGGAAACTGAGGCAAAGAAATAACAATTTACCTGGAGTCATTCAGCTAATAGTGGTCTGAGGCAGGATTTTAAGTCAGGCTTTCTGATTTTAAACCTAGTATTCTATCTTCCCCATAGCTGGCTCTCATGTAATCCAGTCCTCTCATTCTTATAGATAAGCAAACTGAGAATGACAAAGTTTAAGTAAGCTGGTGTGGGCTACACACATCTCAGATGGCAGACTCCACATCTCAACATGAGTCCTCTGACTTTAGATCCTGTGTTCTCTCTGTTATCCCCATGCAGCCCTTCTCACTGGGGCCAGAACTCAGAGATTCCCAAGTGTCAATTTGAGGATTTTGGATTTTATTCAGTAGGCAATGGGGAGCCATCAAGAGCTTTTGAGCAGTGGAAAGAAATGATCAGAGCTATCCCTTGGTAGTATGTTTTTATACATCTACATATGCATATATATGCACATACACATGCAAGTCTGAATTTTGTACCAGTACTTATGTATAGAAGTGTGTAGACACATCTACCTTTGGAGAATGAAGGAGAGGACCTGCTGGGTGTTGGATATTACCAACTCTGTTACTTAGGACAGAATGGCTGGAAAATTAAGCCATCTGGGTTTGGAGAATTTAGGTTAGTTCTGGTCAGCTGACAGGGAGTGGCATCTTTCTTCGGCTTTATAAATTAAACCCATGCTTTTCTGGAAATGACTTAGCCGAGGATAAACGCAGAGCCCAACAATAGGTTTTCCACTCAATGTCTTTTATGACAAGAACCACACTTTAAATTCCTTCTCTCTGCTCCCATAATCTTCTGGAAACTTCAGAGGATAAAGCAAACTCTTACGCTTTCTCCCCTTCAAAATCCCTCCCCTCCACAGTCTCCTTTTCTTCATTTGAAAGTGACTCATTTCATCCAGGACAATTCATCTTGACCAGTACTATATAACCGCAGGAAGGAGACATCAACAGAGGGACCCAGGAGATAAAATATTTTCATAGGCCAGAACCTGGCTATGTTGCCCATACTTTCCATGGGTCTACTGTGGGGGGTGGGGTGGGGGTGAGTGCAATGTGGAAATGTTATGTTGCTGTAAAAATAGCATTTTGCAAAATTGGATCAGCTTGTGACTGCAGGGCGGGCACTAGGTCAGCATCTTGTGTAACACCCGTGCTTGCTACTAACATTGCTTGAAAATAGCTTTTTATATCCTGAGCTGGAAGAAGTGCCTGGGTACCCATGCTTGAAATGATAATATACACCCAAGAGGGCGGTCACAAATAACTCCTTGTATTTAGACTGTGTATCCCACTGTGGGACTCATAGGGCTTCCTTCCTGTTTCCCTACATACATCAACCTCATACTCTGGCAGGTGCTTGGCCCACTTGGCCTATTGTGTTCATCTCTCTTTTTAAATCCAACTGTATTTCTAACTGCTTCATTTAAGCCCAAACTAGAGTCAAAAATCAAAAGAGCCCTATTGAGTCTGGCAGAGTGAGAAATTGTGCTTGCATTTATTCTTTTGATCCTTAGGCTAATTGAAGGTGTTCTTTTGATTGGTAATAGCTTCTAAAATTTATTCTATGAGGTTTTGAGGCACTTATATGAAGCTGCCACCTTGCTAGGGAATACAAGCATTGATGGTGTCTCTGTTGAAATGTCTTTAATGAAAAAAATGTCTTTAATGACTTAGGTAGCCTTCAGTGGAATAAACAAGTGATTAGATTGAGACTAGGAGTCTCAACAGAAGCACAATCAATTCTTTTTACTGCTCCTTTGTGGAAATTAGCCAGGTGGTGGACTTTAGCTGCTTCAATGCTGCATTATCCTTGTCTTAGACAATTTTGTTCTGGTGCTTATGTGACCTTTATATGCCTGCCTGTATGTACCAGAGTATCCTAAGAATACAAGCATCTAAGCTGTCTTAGTCACCCATTTCTGAGACCAATTTAGAAACACCTTGCCTTAGTGATTGCTTTATAAAGTTTTTGATGAGGAGAAAGAGGAAGGAGGGATAGGGGGAAATTCTGGGGACTGTTTGCCCTGGCTCAACATTTAAGGAACCTTCCCACCCCAACACATACATGCCATATAGAATCTAGGACTTTTGTATATCAAGATTTGAAAATTACTCTTACAGATTGTTTTCATTTATTTAATAGTTGAAAAAAAAACAAGACTTGGAGAGGTATAGTGACTTGCCCAGAAAAATCATTGTTAGAGACAAGGATCAAATTCAGATTGTTGCCTGAATCCTAACTGGCATTTTCTGAACCCACAGAGCCAAACTTTCTTGTTTAGTTGTAGCCAAACTATGACCCTCTCCAGGGGAGGCCTTTCAAAAGTGCCGGTCCCGTTTTGTCCCCTGAAGGCAGCCTGTCATCTGTCTCACAACAGATCTGTGATGGTGTAGTGAAAGCCTGTCTGGGTTAAATCTGTTCATCCTTGTCCAGGACACTGGACAGCTTAACTTAGTATCCTTCGTGGAAAGTTCTATTCTCATCATCCAGAAATATCAGAGGGGGCTGAGGTGATGTCTTTTTATTGTACAGACTGTTTAGAAAAAAAAATCCTTCATCTGTTTGGAGATGGAATCTTAGCATTTTGAACCAAAAGCAAGGGAGTGCTTTATTTTTTTCCTTCCCTTTCCTATCCCTTCTCTCCTCTCTCCTTTCCTCTCCTCTCCTTCCTTCCCCTCTCCTTTCCTCTCCTCTCCTCCTCTTCCTTTCCCTTCTCCTCCCTCCTTCCCTCCTTTTTTCCCTCCCTCCTTCCCTCCTTTTTCCCCTCCCTCCTTCCTTCCTTCCTTCCTTCCTTCCTTCCTTCCTTCCTTCCTTCCTTCCTTCCTTCCTTCCTTCCTTCCTTCCTTCCTTCCTTCCTTCCTTCCTTCCTTCCTTCCTTCCTTCCTTCCTTCCTTCCTTCCTTCCTTTCCTCCTTCCTTCCTTCCTTCTTTTTTTTCTTTCTTTCTCTCCTCTTTCCTGAATTAAAGTGAGGTAAAAAACAGATCTTAGGGTGGAATTGGCTGCAACATAATTTAGACATGTTTGCATAACATTCAGAAAATAACTCAACAAGAATGGGTTTTTCTTGGAATTGATCACTGCTCGGCAAGAAATGAGCACCTAAGCACAACAACCCTGTGCTCAAAAGGCATGAGGACTAGTGAGCAAAAATGACAGTGGGCAGAGAAGAAGCCCAAAGCAAGGGGGCAGTTTCATTTTGTGAAGCACAAAGACAAACAGAAAGATAGGAGGTGGTGACACATACTAGCTGACATTTTCTAAGAGCTCTTGTGACTAGTCAGCCAAAATGGCTGGTTGAAATCAGCTTCGGTTTACCTCATAAATCTCTGACAGATTACTGCAATGTGGAGTAGGGCTAGTGCATTAATTGGAAGTAGCATCATTTTTATTTTTTCTCCTCTCCCCTCTTCTCTTCTCCTCTTCTCTCCTCTCCCTCCCTCTCTTTCTCTCTCTTCTCTTCTCTTCTCCTTTCCTCTCCTTTCTTCTCTTCTTTCTCTCCCCTTTCTCCCCCCTCTCTCCTCTCCTCCCCTCCCCTCCCCTCCTCTCCCTTCCCCTCTCCCCTCTCCCCTCTCCTCTCTCTCCCTCCCTCTCTTTCTCTCTCTTCTCTTTTTCTCTTCTCTTCTCCTTTCCTCTCCTTTCTTCTCTTCTTTCTCTCCCCTTTCTCCCCCCTATTTCTCCTCTCCTCCCTTCCCCTCTCCCCTCCCCTCTCCCCCCTCTCCCCCTCTCTTTCTTTCTCTCTTTCAGGTGGACGGGAAATATAAGTACCTAGGTCTTCATTCTTTCTTTGACACCACTCCACTGTGTGAACCTTTGAAAATGATTTCATTTCTTGGGCACTAGTATTACTATCTATAAGATGGGGGTAGATCATTTCCATTCCTTATTACCTCACTGAAACATTTCCCAAATGAAAGAGATCATAGATTCTAGAACTACAAGGCTCTAGATATCAATTAGTCTAATTCCCTCAATTTACAACTGAGGAAAATAAGGCCTGGAGAGGAAAAAGTGACTCCTAAGGAACACACAGGTGGTAAGTGACATGAGATGGGACTTGAACTTAGGTCTTTCGGTTCAAACCCTAACCCTTTGACAATTCAGTTTGATGCAACTCTTGTCTACCATACATAATCTGGAAAAGCACTTTGCCTCCCACAACTTAAGCCCATGGGATCCAAGGAGAAAGCAACAGAATCTTCACTCCCACAGACAATCAAGGCTAGAGAAAGGTGAGGTTAGAAGCTCATAAAACAATGGGCAGACTTTCTATGGAGACATAGGAGCTGGAGTCAGCTCCCATTTTAGCTCTTTCTTTGCTGGGACCTTAGCCTTTACCAGTGATTAAGCAGATGGAATATTTTCTAACCCTGAACATTTCACAGTCATCTTGATGAATAGCCCCCATTGTAGAGAGTCCTGAAGACAACCTCCCCCCAAGTTTCTGCATTCCCCTTCCCCCCTCCCTCCCACTCATCTCACCCCCAGCCCTAGCCCCTTCACCTCCTTTCTCTCTATGGAAAACTAGGAAGCTGTGAAATAAATCATCCTTTCCTAGTTGAGCAGAAGGAGAGTCACCCAATCCATAACCACCTCACAGCTCTCTTTGCCAAAGGCTGAGTAAAATGAAAACCATTCTGGCCTCTGGAACAGACCAGCTTTGTGTATCAGGAAAACTTGCTGTCAGATGGCCGGGATACCTATTGGGAATGGTGTCTCTAGGAATTGCTACCACCCTTCCCCCTTCCTACTTCTGATCTTCCCCCTTCCACAAATGTCAAGCAAATGATGATTTAGATATATCAAATTCCTACTTTTATTGGCTAAAATTAATTACACTGGAGGTCCCTCTAGGTTCAACCAAGCCAAAGGGAAAAAAAAAGTCAAGTGTCCTGAGGAAAGAATGAGGCAGAAGGTAGTGAATTAAGGGAGGCTTCTGTAGCAACTGAGATACCAGTTTAGACCCACAAACCAGGCATATGGTTTGGCTTGGCCTTTGGGGAAGACTGAAGGAACCAGTGAGAGAACCTACTGCCTCAGTGATCAAGGGGGTTTATGGAGAGCTTAGTGAGTGCAAGGGGTTAGAAGCAGATCAAAACAAAGGAGAAAAAGCATATTTCTTGTATACCTAGGAGACTTAAAGGCTTGGTGTAAGCAAAGTTGCAGAGCCACTGAAGACTAAGACTTAATCCCCTGGACAAAGTGAAACTTTGTACCTTATCACTGTACCTGTAATTTCTGATCTCTGTATGGAACTTGCACCCCAATGCATCCTCTTGTTTTTGGTGTAAAGTTATTTTGGTTGTACTCAAAATTTACTACTGAGGGAAGATATGGGAGACTAAAAAAGGCCATGTCCCTGGGACCTCAGTGTGAGGCAAAGAACCCAAGATGATTGTCCATGTTCAATTTATACAATCAATCAACATGGAGTTATTAAGAGCCTACTATGTGTCAGGCATTCTTCTAGGCACTGGCAATACAAATATAATGAACGCAACAATCCTTATTCACCAAGTTTATATGCTAACAGAGAAGATAATAACTACAAGTCTATGCAGAAAAAGTATAAAGTGATTAGATTCAAAGTAATTAACTATACAGTAGTTTGGGAAGGTAGGTACTATAACTGGGAGGATTTGGAAAGGCTTCCTGAAAAAGTTGGTACTTGGGCTACATCTTGAAGAAAGTGAGCAATTCTGTGAAACAGAGGTGAAGAGAATGCTCTAGGGATGGGAGACAGCCAATAGGATGGCACATAAGTCAAGGAGAGGGTTAGTTTGACTGATTGCAGAGTGGGGGAGGGGTGATGTATGGGACTAGAAAAATATGCAAGGGACGGGTTGTAATGCACTTTAAAAGCTAAACAGAAGAATTTTATTTTATCCCAGAGTTAATATAGAGTCACTGCAGTTTGTTGGGTAGCTAGGTGATACAGTGGAAAGAGTGTTGGTCCTGGAGTCATAAGGACCTAAGTTCAATTCTGGCTTCAGCTGTATGACCCTGGGCAAGTCACTTAACACTGTTTGCCTGAGTTTTTCATCTTTAAAATGATCTGGAGAAGGAAATGGCAAACCTCTTCAGTATCTTTGCTGAGAAAACCCCAAATAGGGTCATGGAGAGTTGGACCTGAGTGAAATGATTCAATAATGACGAAAAAAGAATTTGTTGAATAGTGGAGTGACATGGTCAGAGCTGTGCTTTAGGAAAAATCACTTCATCACATCATCTGCATCTCTGTAAAGAGGAATGTTCTCCCCCCCTTTTGTTGGAGGGGGGTGGTATTGGCAGGTCTATAAGAATAAGCTTAAATGAAATTGTGGAACCTCCTCTAATAAGAATAGGATAGATTCTTGTTTGGAATACATATTAACTTACATTTACTTTATATATATATTTTGTTTTGACTTACATATTACTGTCCTTCCTATACCCCATCCCCTAGAATATAAGCTCCCTGAACTCAGGGCTACTACAATTTTGTCTCTGTAGCCACAGAACATAGCACAGTGGACTATTATACATACTAGGTGCTTAATAAATATCTATTGCTTGGTTGATTAATCAAATAGCATTGGTATGATATTACAAGGAGATAGAGAGATGAAGGATGTAACCTTTATACCTCCTCAAAAAACCCTGGAAATGAAGGACAAAGATACAACATGGAAAGCTCATTGGGTTTAAAAACAGAAAACCTGAGTTCTTTGCTACTTATTCCAGGCTAGGCTGCTTGCTACCTCCATGTCTCTTGGGCAATTCATTTAGCCTCCATAGTTCTCAGTTTTCTCATCTGTGGAAAAAAGAGAGTGGGATTAGAAGACCTCTAAGCTTCCTTCCAATGGATCCAATTCCTATGAACCCTCTCCTTATATCACTGATAAGGTGTGAGAAGTCAGGGTATTGGAAGGAGAATGATAGGGACTAGAAAATCCAAGTGAGTATCCATCTCACCTAAAATCATCTGCTTCTTGAATTTTTTTGAGAAATAAACAAGAAAGAGTCTCCATATTTTTCTTTCTTAGAATATGTTATAAAAGGAAAAATATCTTACATTCACCATGGCATCATAGGTATGCCAAATACATTAAAACACCCCCCACCCCATATGATTTATCCAACTTGTTTCAGATTAGAAACAAATTAGAAATAGAGAAATCTACACAGATCTATCCATGAATGAGAGAATTGGGATCTCTTGATCCTCATGCCCTGGAGAAGCAAATGGTCACTTTGCTCCCATACGTACCCTCAAAGTCTCCTTCAGAGTCAGAATGAAACTTTTGCCCTGAATATCTCTGTTGGGCTAGTCTTTATCAATATTGGAAAAAGCCAGAGACAAGGTTCTAAGTATGGAGTAACCTTATGCTGACTCTAGGGGAGATTTGAAAGACTAAGAAATTTCCAAATATTTTCTTTGGGCAAAATGGAAAAACTGTTAGGGTCATGGATTCCAGGTTGCAAGACCAAAAAAAAAAAATTAAATCAGGAAACGCGAAGGCTAAGATTTTTGCCAATTAACTCACCCTCATGACTCATCCCAGATGTATTAAGGTATTATATTTAATAGGCTGCCTCTTCATGGAAAAGACTACTTACCATTTATCCACAGAGGATGAGTTCATGTTACTCTACAGTCTTTACATTTGCAACTTCCTAATTCTTTTGTTTAGAAATACATCACCTTTAGGTTAAAGTGATGCCCGTGTTTGGAATGTTATTACCTTGCCCAATGAGGAGAGGAAAAATAGCAAAATTCCAAATGAGAACTCGAGTTGTGCAATGTTCTTGGATCACAAGAAGTTTGCTCTGTACATATGCGGCTGTCTGAACTGTCTCTGTTACTGGGATTCTTAGCGTCAGATTCTGTTATTCACCAGTGTAGCCAGATCCCAAACTCTCATTAAGGACCAGCCCACATGCAAAGCTGCAAATGTGGCATACCTGCAGCCTCAATATGTCATTTTCTGAAAGTGTCTCAAATGGGCTAAATGGATGGCTTTCCCTCTTTTTTATAAGAAAGAAAACAATCTCTTTGGCTTATGTATGGGTTGTCTGGATCAAATGGAAATAACTTTGGGGGTAATTTAAGAAAGAACACTATGGGGGAAGGAAAGAAGAGGAATGTTTCCTTTTCTCCATTACTCCACAAAGACATTGCAAGGATATTGAGGTTGTGAGGGAACATTGTGTGACAACTTGTTCCTTCAATGTCCATGGGGACCAAAATGTCCATGCAAATGAAATTAATGATGATGATGATGATGTATATTGATCTATATATCAATCATCTAGATATAGATGATATCAATATAGCTTTGACAATCCAGGTAATTATATCTCCATTTAGCAAATGAGGAGATCAAGTGACCTTAAGAGGTAAAGCAATTTGCCTAATCCGCACAGTTCATAAATGTTGGAGCCCAGACACAGACCTAAGCCTTCTGATCCCAAATCTAGTGCTCCCTGCAAAACAATACACAACCTCAGATAAACTAACAATGCCAATGATTTATCTGGAGAATGGAAGGAGTCAGAAGATTTTTGGTAGCCATTTTTGAGACCCAGTTCTGTCACTTTCCTCGCTGTGCAACCTTGGGATAATTCACTTAATTTCAGGGGACTGAATCTGTATAATGACCAGACTGGAGTATATGAAGGAACTGTGAGGTACCTCCCACCTCTAACATTCCTGGGTTCCATGATTATCCACATCTCTCAATTTGGGGGAGTTGAGGTTTAGAAAACTTTCTGAGGCCTCATGAAAGACAGCTATTGTGGATTTGCTTGAAGAAGAATGACAATTGTGTGTGTGTGTGTGTGTGTGTGTGTGTGTGTGTGTGTGTGTTTGAGATTAAGAAAGATGAATAGGATCAAATGGGATATCAGAATGATACTGAGATACAGGTCTCCATAATCGAGGAGGATGAATGAGAGAAATGTAATGATCTTGGGTGCAGCCAACAATCTAATAGTAATGGATCTGTTATCAGTTGAGATTGCTTCAAGAATAGGAGCCCTCTTTTTGTCAGGATCCGTTTAAAAAAATCAATAGAGCTAGAAGGAACTTTAGAGGCTATTTTTGCCCAGTCCTCTCATTTTACAGATGAAGAAACTGAGAGCCAAAGAAGCTTTGCCTAAGATTCTACTATATCAAATGATTTAGAAGCTTGACTGATTCCTGCTTAAAGCCTTAATCAGGAAGGGAATGCCCAAGTTCCCTCCTATTCTTATACAGATCATCACAGTAAATTTGTGGATAATGTACAATTCAGAGAAGCCCCGGATCTCAAAGATCACATGGGTCTAACTTCTAGTGGAAAGAGGAAAACAGACTATATTCCAGTAGAGATCAAAGGGCAGAATTCCATGGGACCTGTTCATATTTATAGAGGTTCATGGAATACTCCAGGGGATTGACCATATCATGAACTAAACCTTCATGATCTAGGAATGATAAGTAACTTTGGGGAATTTTGTGAGAAGGGAGTGACATTAGGGATGTTTCATTAAGACTACCTCCTGCTTATATTAGGTAGTTTTACTTGGCTATTATTTTTTTTTAAGTCTTTATCCCAGGATGTTTATAAATGAGAGATCACTGGGTTGTGCAGGTGCGTCAGTTGAACAAGGTTTGGGGTAAGTGCTTGAGTACAAAGAAGTATGATCAATTCAATTCTATTTGATTCAATTCAATTTCAGTTCAGTTTTCAATTCAATTAACTGCAATTTTTGTATGTGTGATAGGTATGATGTACATACTATGAACAAGGCACCATATTAACTCTGGGGATACAAGGAAGCAACATACTTCCATCCCTAACCTCTAAGAGCTTGTATACTGCTGAAGATATGCCCACACATGAATATAACAAAAGGTTATATAAAAGTGATGGGGTTCAGAAGAAGTCTTCAAAGTGTTCCAGAAGTATTGGGAGGGGGCAGCTAGGTGGCACAGTGGATAGAGCAGCGGCCCTGGATTCAGGAGGACCTGGGTTCAAATACGTCCTCAGACACTTAACACTTACTAGCTGTGTGACCCTGGGCAAGTCACTTAACCCTCATTGCCTCACCAAAAAAAGGAGTATTGGGAAAGAGGTATCTCATTTCTATCAGAGAATGAGGAGAGGATATTGGAAAGACTTTATGGACAAATAGCATCTAAACTGATTCTTTAAGGAAGAGAAGACTTTTAGCAAATGGAAATGAAGGAGTCCATTCTAGGTATTAGGGACAGTCCATATGAAAGCATGGAGGAGGAAGAGAAAATATCACATTTGAGGAAAATCTAGAATTCATTTTAGTGTGTCAAGCACACAAAGTATAGAGAAGGAATTAATGTGAAATAAAACTTGAAAGTTTGAGCCAGATTTTAGAAGACCATTAAGATATGCTGGGGATGTTGTTTTTCTCTTAGAGGCAATAGGGGGCCACTGAGTGTTCTTGGCTAGGGCAGTGAAAAAGTCAGTTCAGTGCCTTCTGAAGACTATTGTGGCAGCTATGGAGGGATGGTTTGGTAAAGGAAGACACTGGAGATACAGAACAAATCAGGAAGCTAGAATTACAGTCTAGGTGAAAGATGATTAAAGCCTCAAAGGAATAGTACCCAGGCATAGAGCTACATCCCATAGTGCTTCTATGTGCTTCTAGCAAAGGTCCAGCAGATCTTAAATTGAATCCACATTCTAGATTGTCAGACCTGCAAGGAATTTTTGAGATCATCTGATCTAACTCCTTCATTTTACTGAGTTTCAGAGAAGTGATTTTTTTTCCAAGGTCAGAGAATTTGTAAATGGTGGAACTTAAATGTGACTCTGGGTGATTCTCCTTCTCCGTTTTCTCCTCATCCATCTTACCACCTTACCTCAGACACATAATAGCTGTGTGACACTGGAGAAATCAATGTATCTCTCTCAGCCTCAATTTCCTCATCTGTAAAATGGCGATAATAATAGGACCCAATTTCCAGGGTTGTTTTGATATTGCATATAAAATTCTTTGCCAACCTTAAAGTGGTATATTAATGCTAACTATTGCTGTTCTTGTTCTTGTTCTTATTTAGAAAAATAGAAGGGATATCAGAGGATGGAAGCCATTGGGAAGGTGTGGTGTGTACATTTCTGAAACTCTTACCTCATAGTTACCAGTGAGGAGGTAAAAAATGCACTGAGGGATATAGAATTCTATCTGCCTCTCTTGAACACATACTAGGAAGTATGCCACAGGACTAAGCAGTACCTTCTGGAATGCCCAATAGAGGACAGAGCCAAAAGAAAGAACAAAGAAAGTGTGTGTAAGCAAAGCACCTCTGATTCCTGAGCAACGCTGTTGACATTCTTTGATGATGACAGTTCCCTTGTCCCCAGGTCTTAGAGATGGGAGGTAAAGAGAGAGAGAGAGAGAGAGAGAGAGAGAGAGAGAGAGAGAGAGAGAGAGAGAGAGAGAGAACCTTGTTGAGTTGTGTTACGCTTACAGATTGAAATGCTAAGAATCTCCAGGGTGGGCCCTGGGTTGTTGACACAGAATGGAATGCCTGGGCAGTTCCTTATTTAATTGTTTGGCTGGCTCTTATTGGCTGGGCCTCCCTGACACCTTGTTGATCAACAGTAAGGCAGACATGCTATGAAAGGTTTGTTCTCTCTTTAAAAAACTCCCTCAAGTCATATTAGAAATATGAAGAGAGAAAAGGAAAAATCTCTCACCTTCCACATGTGCCATAGATTACTTAGAGACTTGGGCTACTTTCAAGGACTATTTGGGAACAAGGGCAATAGAGGCAGTGGTGGTGGTGGTGGTGGTGGTGGCAGAGATCAAATTTCAGGAATGATAACTGGGAAGGTATGCAGAAATAGTCATAGGAACAATCCTGCAATAACTTGGGCACCTTTGTTTTTTAATTTTGCATTTTTAGTCTATAAGCCTTTATGGTAGAAACAATATCTGCCAGTGTCTCTTCCATGTTGGTTAATATAGTCTCTATCCCCTACTTCATCTTCCCACCCAAAAGCAAAGACACTATCCCTTAGATGTTATTGGTCCAGGGGATGAGGCTCTGGCAATTACCATCATTGCCCCTCAGACCTGGCAGATGCTCCACCACTAGGCAAGCTACTATACTTTGCTGACCAGATGTGTTTCCATAGGTGAGTAGGCCACATCTGCATGATCTAGGGCTTTATCCTTGCTGGGTATCTTTTCAATTCTATGATTAAGTAACCCCTTTTTTGTTAATTGTTAGATGGTCTATGAGCATCTAATTTCATTACAGTCCCAAACATAAACAACTAGATAGGTTTGAATTAAACTTGTCATATACCAGCACCTACTATTTGCTTATTATTGCATTGTCTTATTCTCCAAGTGATTATGTTGCACCATTTATCACAGTATTCTATAACTTTATCTCCTTTCACAATTTCATTTGTATAGGTCACCTCCCTAGCAAGTGGTCATCTCTTTGATGGGAGGGGATAGCTTAATGTCTTTTATACCCACAGAACATGAAATATTGCCAGATACACAGGAAACTTTCAATGAATATTTGTTACTGAATTGAATGAATAATATTGGCCGTTTATATGGCTCAAGTACTTTCATATACTTTTTGAAAAAACATACAGTTACAAGAAAGACTGAAAATAGGATTGTGTCCCCCTAGGAGTTTAAATAGGCAAATGAGATATGATATGTACAGTTTTTTGCAGACCTTCAAGTCATTAATAAAGTCCATCATCATCATTTTCTAACCTCATTCTTCTCATTTTTATGGAGTTCAGACAGATATTATCTGAAAATTAATAAATAACCAGCTATTATTCTTTTATATTTTTTGATCTGTGGATTATTGTGCAAATGACTAAAATTACTTTCATTTTTTTCTAATTGAATTAGAAAATTGTGTTGAAAGTTCATCTTTTGTAGGCTCACTGAAAGAATCTTTGAGTTAATTCTAGCAACTGAAAAGGATGGAAGTGATGACAGGTACCTTGTCCTGACCCCACATGGTTTTTATTTCTTCAACTAGATATCTATATTTTGAAAGCTTTTCATTCTACATTTTTAGGAAATTTAGGACTATTCAATGTGGCGATATCTTTTAAGAACTTTGTTCTTCAATTTATACAATAGCAATAACATTATAAAATGAACAATTTTCAAAGACTTAAGAATTCTGATCAACACAATGATCATCCACAACTCCAGAGGACTGATGGGGAACATAGCCCACCTCCTGACAGAGAGGAATTGGATAAATGGGCAGAATGAGTCACACACCTCGGGACGTCGCCAGTGTGTGAATTTGTTTTTTATGACTATGCTGACTTGTTCTAGGGCTTTTATTTTTTCTTATTTTTATCTTTTCCTCAAGTAGGGATGGTGTTGAAGTGAAGGAAAATAAGTTCTTATTACTCAATTTTTTTAATTGAAAAAAAAAACACACACATTGTCCTTAAATCTTTTCCAGATCAATGCTACATGCATGTAGGTGTGGGTGATGGTTCTTTCTGTAATACGTTTCTGATTCCAGTGCAATCTACTTGTTGGATTCTCAAGGATGTTTTGAAGTTTGCAATGAGGATTTATCATCTGTTCAATTTGAAAGAAGTGACTTTCTATATATAATTTTAACCACCCAATTATGTCTCTTTAGATAAGAGCAGCAACTACAACAAATAACATTTATAAGGCTTTATGGTTTGCAAAGTGATTTATTAATTTTATTTTCTTCTGACAACAATCTTGGGAGATAGGTACTATGACTATTACTATTTTACAGAAGAATAAACTGAGGGTAACAGCACTTAAGTGACTTGTCTAGAATATATGGCTAAAAATTTCTGAAGCCAGATTTTAACTCAGGTCTTCCTAATTCTGGGTACATATTTAGCATCTCCTCTCCAGGAGATGCTAAAATTTTGCAAGTTGCAGTGATGTATGGCAAAATTTCCACCATTTCTTGCATAATCTACATTGTACCTATAAACAGAACCATATTTTTCTGCCATTTATCTGATACTTTGGCATTGACCTATTTTTAGATTTCAGGTGGACGTTCTCTATGTAGTGTTTTTTAATCATGTTATTGGTTTTAGCTAGTTTCATTCTCCTTCAGGTTGTAAGGAAGTTCGCATACATTTGACAAATCTAAAGGTAAGTACCTTTCAGTAGCTATTACTATTGCTTTCAAAGGTGAGGTATGTTGGATCAAAAATACTTTTTTTCCGTAGATCTTTTTTTTTTTTTTTTGGTGAGGCAATTGGGGTTAAGTGACTTGCCCAGGGCCACACAGATAGTAAGTGTTAAGTGTCTGAGGCCATATTTGAACTTGGGTCCTCTTGAATCCAGGGCTGGTACTCTATCCATTGTGCCACCTAGCTGCCCCTCCTGTAGATCTTTTAACCAGTCAGTCAGTCAGCTGATTCCAGTCCAATCAGTCAATAAACATTTCTTAAGTACCTATTCTGTACCAGGCACTGTCCCAAGTGCTAAGGATACAAATTAAAAATAAAAGTTAGTGCCTGCCCTCAAGGAGCTTATAATCTAATGGGGGGGAATGATGCACAAGAAGAAGCTGAAAAGGGGAAGTGGATGAGAAAAAAGGGGGAGGACTTTTATTGTGGACTCTGAAAAAAAATCTATGCCTCTTTGGGGTGGATGATGTCCAGTCTTATTCACAGTATCTGGGTAAGAGAAGGCCCCATGATGCAGATAGAAGGTCAGAAGGGAAGTCCTCAGACTGTGGTGCAAACTCAAGCAAGGATTTTTGAAATTCCACTTCAAGTTTGCCTATCTATTTTGTAAGATCATTTAAGATACTGTTATTACTTTTGTTATCCAATTGCACAGTAGGTAATACTTAGGGAGTTTGGGTTAAATGTAGATTCTTCAAAGGACAGTTAGGTGAAACAGTGGATCCAGTGCCAGGCCTGGTGTCAGGAAGACTCCTCCTCTTCCTGAGTTCAAATCTGGCCTCAGAGACTTACTAGTTCTGTGGCTTTGGGTAAATTACTTTAACCCTGTTTGCCTCAGTTTCCTCTTCTGTAAAATGAGCTTGAAAAGGAAATGGCCATCCACTCCAGTATCTTTGCCAAGAAAACCCTAAATGGAATTACAAAGTGTTGGCCATGACTGAACAACAATGAAAAGATTCTTCAGATTTCAACAACACCTTCGTTTCTGATCTTATTTCATCCAATCTGTGTCTAAAAGTTGTTATTTCTTATAAGTGGTCAGTCAGTCAACAGATATTTATTAAGTATGCTAGGCACTGTGCTAAGCAGTGGGAATATAAAGAAAATAAGCCACATGGCCCCTGCTCTTGAGAAGCTTACATTCTAATGGCAGAGAAAATGTAGATATGTATCTACAAATATATAGGAAGCAAATGGAAGGCACTGACTATGTAAGCATGGGGGGTGTAGAGGATGGATGCCTGGGAAGCCTCTGCAGAAGGAGGGATTTTAACTATTTTAAAGGAAGCAAAAGAAGTCAGGAGGTAGGGATGAGGAGTGAGAGTATTCCAGACATTGCAACATGCAGTGCAAAAGCACAGATAGATGACAGATGTGCCAGGAACAATAGTTAGGTCAGAGTAGTGTAATGATTGGAATGACGCCACCTGTTGGAGACTTACTGTAGAAAAGCTCCGCCATGAAAGGAAGGTCTTTGAGGGCAAGACCAGGAGTCTTTTCTTTGGTGTCAGGAAGTGATGTCTGCTTGTGGGAGGAAGAAGGGAGGAACCTGGCGCTCTGACTGGGGCTCCTTCCTGGGGACCCTGGTGGAGAAGGGAGCTAGAAATGTGCTCTCCCTTTAATAGATAGGAATCTAGGCCTCTCTCTCTCTCTTTACCAAATTCTTATTCTCCTTAATAAATGCTTAAAAGTCTAACTCTTGCTAAAGCTTATAATTTATTGGTGACCACTCATTAGATTTTAGACAGTCTAGCTAGAATTTTAACCCTTAACAGTAGCTGGACTATAAAGTGTGAGGAGAGGAGTAAAGTGTAAGACAATGGGAAAAGAGTAAAAAAAAACAAAACAAAAAAAAACAGATTACAAGGCCAAACAAGGGATTTCATATTTGATCCTGGAGGTACCTGGGAGCCTCTGGAGTTGGTCACTATGGTTAGATTGGTGATTTAGGAAAGTCTTTTTGGCAGTGGAGTTGAGAATGGATTGGTTGGGGAGATATTTGAGGCAGGGAGACCAACCAGAAGACTATTGCAATAATTTATGGGTAAAGTAATAAGGGCAGCTAGGTGCAAAGTGGACAGAGTGCCAGGCCTGGAGGCAGGAACATTCATTTTTCTGGGTTTAAATCTGGCCCCATATACTTACTAGCTATGCGACCCTGGGTAAGTCACAGAATCCTGTTTGTCTTAGTTTCCTCATCTGTGAAATGAGCTGGAGAAGGAAACCAATTCTGTATCTTTGCTGAGAAAACCCCACATGGGATCACAAAGAATTGGATATGACTGAAACAGCTCAACAACAATAATAAAGGGAAATAAGATGAAGATGTACATGAGATATGTCTTGAAGATTAATGTGGGAAAAGATTGTAGAGGTTCTTGAGTGCCTGGCTAAGGAGTTTGGACTTATTTTTTGGTAGGCAATAGGAAACCACTGAATGTTATAGGTAGATAATGGGGTCACAAAGAGCTGGACATGACTGAAAATGACTCAAAAACAAAAATAATGAGAACTTGAATGATAATAGTGGGTGTTTGAGTAAAGAAAATGGAATACAAACGCACATAAGAGATGTTGTGGAGGTAGAAATGTAGCGATGAATTTGATATATTTGATGAGTATGAGAAAAGAGTTGAGTATAATGTAGAATTATAATTTGGGGAGACTAGGAGTAGATATATAGATCTGGGGATCATCTGTATTGAGATTATCAAACCTATGTGATCTGAGATCCCCAAGTGAAATGAGATAGAAAGAGAAGTCAGGAGTGCCAAGGACACTGGCCTGGGAGACACCCCATGGTTTAGTGGCAGAGATAAAAAAGAAGAATCTTCAAAGGAAACTGAAAACAGTTAGCTAAACAGCTAAGGAAGCAAAGCAGAACAGAACAGTGTGATAAAAAGAGAGAGAGAAGAGAGAATCCAGCAGGAGAAAGGTATCAACAGTATTAAATGCCACAAGGAAGTCAAGAAGGATTAGGCTTAAGGAAAGTACATTAGATTTGGCAATGAAAGGATTTCTGGAGAGAGTATCTTCAATTGAATAAAGAAACCAGATTGAAGAGCATTTAGAAGAGTGAGGGGGAAAAAGGGGATAGAAAGGGATGGGAAGACAAGTACTTATATTCCTGTCATATTCCAAGCACTCTATTAAGAGCTTTACAAATATCTCATCTGGTCCTCACAACAACTCTGTAAGATCGGTACTATTACTACCCGCATTGTGCAGTTGAGGAAACTGAAGCAAACACAGGTTAAGTGACTTATTCAGGGTCTTACAACTATTAAGTCTCTGAAAAGCCAGATTTGAACTCAGGTTTTCCTGACTTCAGGCCCAGTGCTCTATCCACTTTGCCATCTGGCTGAAAAGGAGTAGAGAGAGCACTGATACTTTTTTAAAGGAGTTTGGCAACAAAAGCAGGAAATTTATAGGGTAATTGCTTATGTGGATGGTAGGATCAAATAGAGATTTTTAAGGATAGGGAAGACAGGTGTGTTTATAGGGAATAGGGAAAGAAAAAGGAAATAGGGGTAGACTGAAGGTAAGAGAGGCATATAATGTTATGATAGTGAGGCAATCTGCTAGAAAAAACTGGGAAGGTGGTTGGAATCCAGGATGCCTAGAGAGGGGTTGTAATTGACAATGAGAAAGGCCATCTCTTCATCCTCTTCATCTTTAGGGCAAGGAGTAAAGGATTAGATAGTATGGAAGATATCTGAGTGATGTGAGATGAGGAGGGAGGGATCAGGAAGAACTCGTAGCAAGTGGCTTCATTGTTTTTGGTGAGGTATGAAATGAAGGCCCCACGGGTCATTGGAATTTCCAGTAGTTGAGGTTATATGGGTTTCTGATTTGTGTCAATGTATCTTGTCCCTCTCCCATCTGCCATGACAATCTGATCATCAGGATGGGAATGAGAAGGGCCAGCCTGCAACCCTATGCTGCCTCATTAATTTCTTAGGTTCTTAGGTTATATCCCACTGGATAGGTAGCTTTCCCAATTAGCGGTATCAACAGAACCTGACTGATTATCATTGACTTCCAAGCCTTCACAGCTATTGTAGTAGTCTTAAGGCACACAGAAGTTCCCACTGTATATCACTCTGTCTGGAGATTCCCTTCTTCAATTATTCCCCCTCTCCCAACATGAATGATGGATTAGACTTTGGCAGGTCATCATTATGATCACCATCGCCATCACCACTATCATTATCATTACCATCATTATTATTATTTTCATTTATTTAGAATTTTATTTTCCCCAATTACCTGTAAAAACAATTTTAACACCCATTTTTAAAACTTTGTGTTCCAAATTCACATTTTTATAAGTCCTTCAGAGTTGTCTTGGATCTTTGCATTGCTGAGAATATCCAAGTCATTCACAGCTGATCATATTACAATATTGCTTTTACTTTGTATACAGTACATCTCACTTTGCATCAGCTCATGTAAGTCTTTCCAGATTTTTCTGAAAGCATTCTGTTCATCATTTCACAGTTACTATTGCTAACTGAATTTCCCTCCATCCTTCCTCCCCATGTCATTTACTATATTCCCTATCTCCTTTCATCCCTTCCCTCCTCAAAGGTGTTTTGCTTTTGACTGTTCCCTCCCCCAATCTGTGCTCCCTTCTATCACCTCCCCCCACTTATTCTCTTCCCTTCCTACTTTCCTGTGGGGTAAGATAGACTACTATACCCAATTGAGTGAGTATGTTATTCCCTCTTTGAGCCAATTCTGATGAGAGAAAGGTTCACTTACTCCCTTGCACTTCCCCCATCTTCCCCTCCACTGTATACGCTTTTTCTTGCTTCTTTTATGTGAGATACTTTACCCCATTCTACCTCTCCCTTTCCCTTTCTCACAGTGCATTCCTCTCTCACCCCTTAATTTTTTAAAGATATCATCCCTTCATATTCAACTCACAACTGTGCTCTCTGTCTAAAAACTCCATACACCTGCCCTAACAATGAGAAAGTTCTTATGAGTTACAAGTATCATCTTCCCATGTAGGAATATAAACAGTTTAAGCTTTTAAAATCTCTTATGTTTTCTTTTTTCTATGTACCTTCTTATGCTTCTCTTGAGTCATATTTGAAAGTCCAATTTTCTATTCAACTCAGGTCTTTTCACCAGGAATGCCTGAAAGTCCTCTCTTTCATTAAATTCCCAATTTTTCCCCTATTGGATTATACACAGTTTTGCTGGGTTGGTGATTCTTGGTTTTTTTTTTTGTTGTTGTTGTTTGTTTGTTTGTTTGTTTGTTTTTTGTTTTTTTTTAGTGAAGCAATTGGGGTTAAGTGACTTGCCCAGGGTCACACAGCTAGTAAGTGTTAAGTGTCTGAGGCCAGATTTGAACTCAGGTACTCCTGACTCCAGGGCTAGTGCTCTATCCACTGCGCCATCTAGCTGGCCCTGGTGATTCTTGGTTGTAATCCAAATTCCTCTGGAATATCATATTGCAAGCCCTCTGATCCTTTAATGTAGAAGCTGATAAATCTTGTATGATTCTGACTCTGGCTTCACAATATTTGAATTGTTGCTTTCTGATTGCTTGCAATATTTTCTCCTTGACCTGGAGCTCTCGAATTTGGCTATAATATTCCTGGGAGTTTTCATTTTACAATCTCTTTCAGGAGGTGATTGGTGGATTCTTTCAATTTAGATTTTACCTTCTGCTTCTAGAATATCAGGGCAATAATCCATGACAATTTCTTGGAAGATGATGTCTAAGCTCATTTTTTTTTTTTGATCATGGATTTCAGGTAGTCCGATAATTTTCAAATTATCTCTCCTGAATCTATTTTCCAAGTCAGTTGTTTGTTCATGGAGATATTTCACATTGCTTTCTATTTTTTCATTCTTTTGGTTTTACTTTATTGTTCTTTGATTTCTCATAAAGTCATTAGCTTCCATTTTCTCAATCCTAATTTTAAAGGAGTTATTTTCTTCAGAGAGCTTTTGTACCTCCTTTTCCATTTGGCACATTCAGTTTTTCAAGACATTCTTTTCCTCATTAGCTTTTTGTACCTCTTTTACCATTTGGCCTAGTCTATTTTTATTTATTTATTTATTTATTCATTCATTCATTCATTCATTCATTCATTCATTCGTTTGTTTATTTATTTTTAGTGAGGCAATTGGGATTAAGTGACTTGCCCAGGGTCACACAGCTAGTAAGTGTTCAGTGTCTGAGGCCAGATTTGAACTCAGGTACTCCTGACTCCAGGGTCAGTGCTCTATCCACTGTGCCACCTAGCTGCCCCCTGACCTAGTCTGTTTTTTTGTTTGTTTGTTTTTTTAGTGAGGCAATTGGGGTTAAGTGACTTGCCCAGGGTCACACAGCTAGTAAGTGTTAAGTGTCTGAGGCCATATTTGAACTCAGGTACTTCTGACTCCAGGGCCGGTGCTCTATCCACTGCACCACCTAGCTGCCCTCTAGTCTGTTTTTAAGGTGTTATTTTGTACAGTATTTTTTGTCTCCTTTACCAAGCTGTTCACTTTTTTCATGATTTTCTTCCATCACTCTCCTTTCTCTTTCCAATTTTTCCTCTACCTCTCTTACTTTATTTTCAAAGTAGTTTTTGAGGTCTTCTATGGCCCAAGACCAATATATATTTTTCTTGGAAGCTTTGGATGTAGGAGATTTGGCTTTGTTATCTTCTTTTGAGTATATATTTGGATCTTCCTTGTCACCATAGATGGAGGAAGAAAGAAAATAATGAAAGAAGTAAATAAGGGAGGGAGGAAAGGAAGGATGACAAAAGGAAAGAAAAAGGGGAAAAGGAAGGAGGGAGAAAGAAAAGAAGGGAGGGGGAGAGAGGAAAAAGGAAAGATGGGAAGAATAAAGGAAGGAAGAAAGGGAGGAAAGAAAAGGAAGAATGAGCAAGAAAGAAAAATAGAATAGATTCATAGATAGTTCAATTTAAGATTTAATAATGAGCTAATATCCAACACTGAGAGGCACAGCCTAGTGCTCAATGTAAAAAATCAAACACTAGAAAACATCTTCTTGGTATACATATTTATTCCACCTCTTAATTTGAAGTTGTTTCTTTTTTGTTTGACTTAGTATTATACACTCTACTTCAAGGGAGTGCATTTCACTACTAGAGCCTTAGAGATCCCTAGATCCTTATTGACAAGAAGTGAGCAGAAGTCATAGCAGGTCTTTATTAATTTTTTTCTGCTTAAAATCTCCTTTTATTGATTCACCTTTTTGTTTAGAATTATTTTCCCCCAGTTACATGTAAAAACAATTTTTAACATTCATTTTTTAAAACTTTTAGTTCCAAATTCTCTCCCTTTTTCCTCCCCCCCCCCTTATTGAGAAGGCAAACAATTTGATATAGGTTATACATGTGTAAAACATTTCCATATTAGTCATGTTGTGAAAGAAAACATAGACCAAAAAAAACCCTCAAGGAAAATAGAGTAAAAAATGTATGTTTCAATCTGTTTTCAGACACCATCAGTTCTTTCTCACAAGTCCTTCAGTGTTGTCTAGGATCATTTTATTTTTGAGAATAGCTAAGTCATTCACAGTTGATCATCTTACGATGTTGATCATGGCTTTCAGGTAGGCCAATAAATTTTAAATGATCTCTCCTGGATAAATTTCCCAGGTAAGTTCTTCTTCCAAAGAGATATTTAACATTGCCTTCTACTTTTTTCATTCTTTTTGTTTTATTTTATTGTTTCTTGATTTCTCATAAAGTCATTAGCTTCCATTTGCTCAATTCTAATTTTTAAGGAATTCTTTTCTTCAGTGAGCCTTTGTACCTCCTTTTTCATTTGTCCAATTCTACCTTTTAATTTCTCTTCAGTGAATATTTGTACTTTAAACAAAAACATTTAGCCTAGTCTGGTTTTTAAGGTGTTATTTTCTTCAGTATTTTCAGTATGTAGCTGTTGATTCTTTTTAATTATTTTTTTGCATCACTCTCATTTCTCTTGCCAATTTTTCTCTGTCTCTCTTACTTGATTTTCAAAGTTCTTTTTGTGCCCTTCCACAGCCTGAGACCAATTCATATTTTTCTTGGAGGCTTTGAATGTAGGAGCTTTGACTTTGCTATCTTCTTCTGAGTGTGTGTTGTTGTTGTTGTTGTTTTCTGAGAGTGTGTTTTGATCTTCCTTGTCATCATAGTACTGTTCTCAGGGTAAAAGGCATATTGTCCCAAGATTCAGGGTTTTTGTTCAGCTGTTTTCAGAGATTCTTCTACAAGCCTGTAAGTTTTCAGTACTTCCAAGGTAGTATGATCTAAGAAGAGGTGTGTTACTGCTCTCCTGGCCTGTGCTTTGATCTGCAAGTGACCACAAGTATTTTTTTCTGCCCTGGAACTGTGACAAGGGTCTCTGCTCCATTGTGGCTACAAGCTCAGGTGTTTTAGTGCTCCTCCTTACCCAGGATTGCAACCTGAATTTGAGTATGGGCAAAGCAATAGAGGCCTGCCCCCAGTGCCAGCAAAGAGATCATCATTATCTCCTTCTGATCAGTTGTCTGACTCCCTTACTGTTTGTAGGCCTGGAGTTCCAGAAGCAGCCACTGCTGCTGCTGATTCATTGACTCCCAAGTCCTGATCCTGAATTTCTGGGGCTCATTCTGTGCTGGCCCAGCCTTTGCTGGACTGTAATAGCTCATTCACTGTTCCGCACACACAGCCCTCCATCTCCTACCTCCATGCCTCCATGCTGACTCTTCTCTTTGACCATAATGCATTTACTTTTCATTAATGTTTTTTGGCACTCCTTGATTCTTTCAAGATTCAGCTAAAGCACCACTTTCTACATGAAACCTTTTCTGAACACCATCCCCATGTACCAGCTGTTGGTGCCCTGCCTTCCAAAACTACCTTGTATTAATTCTATATCCATTATTCATATGCTTCTGCATTTTATATGGTCTCTCCCATTTGAATATAAACTCCACAAGGGCAGAAATTATTTCCCTTTTATATTTATACTGCAAGCACTTAGCACAGTGCCTGGCAAAAATAGGCTCTTAAGTTCTTTTTTGACTTACTGATTGAAATTTTGCTTTCCCTTGATCTTCTCTTGTTGAATCACAAGATTAGCTCTCTGTTCTATATAAAACCTACCCTCTCCATAGTCACTTAAATCTCTGTTAGTAGGGTTTTAATTCTCTACTGGATTCAGTCTTCCTTCCTTCCTTCCTTCCTTCCTTCCTTCCTTCCTTCCTTCCTTCCTTCCTTCCTTCCTTCCTTCCTCTCTTTTTTCCTTCCTTCCTTCTTTCTTTCCTTTCTTCTTCTTCTTTCTTTTTATCTCCAGGATTTTTATATCTGTACATTTGGACATTCTCCCATCAACAACTGCTGCTTCTTTCCAAGCATTTTTTTGGAAAGTTTGCTCTAGACATTTGGTGATCATTGCAATGGTCATCCAAAGGATCCTTTCCCAAGATCAAATCATTCTCTCTTATATTTCTGGCTTTCTTCAAAAGGTTCTTCTTTCTTCACTCATCGAACATATAGAAACACAGATTCTTAGAGCCAGGAGAGATACTGGAGACCATCTAATCCAATTCCTTATTTTACAGATGAGGAACTGAGGCCTGGAAGGGTGAAATGATTTATGTGTCTTCACACAGCAAGGAAATGCCAGGAGTGTGACTTAAGCCCAAGTGTTCGGGATATTTAGGTTCTAGGTTAATGCTCATATCATATTTCCCAAAGATTTCTGCTTACTATTGTTTTCCTCACAACTTGCAACGGCCCATTTTCTACCTCTAACAATGGTGTTTAAGTATGGGGTCTGGTTAATTTCTTCACCTAATCGATATTTAATTTGGTACAAATATTCACTTATCAAATGACTACATTTAATTTTTAATTTTTATTTTCTTGGCCAGGAAGCATATGCCCATCTCCACTTCTGTTGTTTTTCTTCTATCATGCCAATACTTTAATACAGCTTTAATTTTTATCAATGTAGGTTTCTCTCCAGAGATGAAGAACCCCAGTCTATGCATAACTATCCTATGTGATTCTCTTATCTATATCTTTTTAGATAGTTTACCATAAAGGTGAAGGCCTTCTTCTTGACATTCCAAACTGACCAACTTTCCATACTTTTAAGAAAGATATTATATTTCGTGTGGGAAGCAAGGATCCTTATCTGTCCCTCCTCTCCTAGGGAGCTTTATTTATCCATCTTCATGTTCCACTCTGCTTGCATTATAGTTATGAGTATCCCTATCTTATCTCTCCTAGTAGATTGTGAGGTCTTTGATGGTAGGGAGAGGCTGTTTTTCAACTTAAAATTCCCAATATTTTATCTTACACATTAGAGATGCTCAATAAGTATCTGTGGGATGAATAGATTAGTAAATGGTGATGGACAGAGGGAGATAAACAGATGTGTCAATTCAACTAATTTTCTATTATTTGGGGTCAGGTTATTCAGAGTGTAGGCTGTCTAGAACCCTTCTTTCTCCCCCTTCATCATCTTTGGATATAGTACTTTGTACTTTCCAGGTACTTAATAAATGTTTGTTGTTGAACTGAATTGAATTTGGAGCTATTCCATGAGAGAGTAGGCAAGAGGAGGAGAGAGAGGGATAAACACCTAGTTACATATTTCATTTATCAGCACTGCTGGTGAAAGGTATGGAGTAGCCAAACAAGATCTGGGGATTAACCATGCATGTTGCCCATCCTTACTATCCCTCATATCCTTTGATAAAGATAGGATAATTAGACTCAGCTGGGAGAGATGTAGATAGAGTCAGAAGGGTATGACTTCACTATTTGTTCTTCAAATGTTGAGAAAACACACACAGTTTCAAAGAAGCTTCTTTTCTCTCCTCTTCTCTCTTTATACCTCCTTCCTCAATTCTCCCCTAGCCTAGTAGGCAAAGGATAATTGGCAAGGATTGCCAGAGGGGCATATTTAGGGTGGGGAGGTTGAGGATTTCTCTTTGTCTTCTTAATATGATCTAGGCTAGAAAAGAGGGCAGTGAACTTTGTGCCAGACCAGACAGGGTTGAAAGGAAAAGAGATGCAGCATCAATCATTGCTCAGTTCAAAGTTTACACAGGGCCATTATAAAGCAATTAAAAAGCATTTTCCTGCAGAGAAATGACATCAAGTTTACGCCCCACTGATCATCATAGTTCTTGAATAATGAGGGACTGCCTTGTGTTGAGGCAGGGGAATGGATGAGATGACCTCTGGAATTCTCTTACCTCTTTATTTTGAGAATTAATAATCCCTTTCATCCTTCTCTATTGAACCCTGATTTTCATTTAACATTTAGGGGATGTGACAAAGTTCCGGGCACAGACAACTGATGAGAAAGCAGCAACTGGACTAGGTAACAGCAGGCCAATCCTGGAAGGGCAATACTAAAAATAGCTCACGGTTGCTGGCCAAATCCACCCACAATCACTCATGCAAAAATCCCGTTGACTTCACAGGGAGTTGCATACACATCAAGAAGGGTAGGACTTTGGCAATCAGACTTCTGGGTTCCAGTTTTAGGTCTGGTGTGGATTGACATCCAGCCTTTGGGGGGAGGGAGTTCTCCCCCCCCCAAAAAAAAAGAAAAGCCATAACAACTCTTTAACCCCTAATGAGTCAGCAGTTGGGTGAGATCCATAGCTATTGGTTCTTCCAAAGTCCAAGCTAAAAACCAATGCCATAAGAATACTAAAATTACCCAATACCCCAACCAGGAAGTTGGACCAGTGGCCCTAGGACATTAGTAACATGCACTACCTGACCACAACCACTCCTTTGTATTATAATGTGCTAAGTGTCTAAGCTCTGTTTCCTGGTTCTCTTACCCCCCTGAATTTATTGACCCTCACAATCAAAGAACCAGTTGTGTGACTAACTCTTGGATGAGTCCTGTTTCCAAAGAAGATAGAAGCTCCATTCCCAGTTCTACTATTCTACAGCTATTTTCCTCCTCTATAAAAAGGACAAGCTCATTTTAACCATGAAATTATTTATATGGAGAAATGATAGATACAATATGTGTATGAGGCAATTTACAAAATTCCATTCCATGGAAACTCAAGAAACAGAAAAATACAAAATGGTTCTCATTTCCCCCCCTTTCCCCAACTTTTGCTACCAAAATAATGAAGGTAGAATTGTGGCAAAGTCTAAATAGCAAAGGTTTTGGACCATTTATAAACATTAAGAGAAGATGCATGGTACAGTAGAAAGAGAGAAGCTCTCAGAATCAAGGAAACCTAGGTTCAAGTACCACCTCTGAAACGTATTGTGATTTTGGGCCAGTCACTCAACCTCTCAGTGCCTCCTGGGAACATGAAACTATAATTAGCAGAACAGATGCTGATTTGCATTGGTGGAGGGAGTATCCTCATCTGGAATTCCCTATACTAATCAAATCACAGGCCCAGAACAACAACAACAAAATTAACTCTTGGTATCATAAATGTAAGTAAGGTCCCTCCAACTTTAAATCCTATAATAATGTGACTTTGGTCCATAAAGACTTGTAAATAACTCAACTTTCTAATTTCTAAGTGAGAGAAAAGCTCCTCAGATTCAGCAGAACTAAGTGTTATAAAAAGACTTGATCGCTTTAAAGACACTGAAGGAATTAGTTACAAGGCACCATTAACAAAATTTTAAAACAGGTTATTATTTTTAGTTGATTTGTATAAATATATTTTGTTTATATTGTTTATTCATAAGAAGAGCTTCATGACTTGACATATTATTCTATCATGCACCGACCTCCAGATTTGTGCTGGCTCTCATCTTTTAAAAGAGATTGACCTCACGATCTATACAGTAAAATGAAAAGCACAAACAATGTCTACCATCCAGACCACAGCATGTCACTGGTAACTAGTCCATTGAGCTGATTCATTAGTACATATACCAGGGTTGTCCTGACCAGGATCCACTGATCTATCTACAATCCAATCCCTACCTTGCATCTTAATATTTATATAGCACGTTGAGATTTGCAACCACTTTGAAAATATTATCATATTTGATTTTCACAACAACCTTATGATGCAGACATTATTATCCTCATTTTACAAATGAGGGAACTGAAGCTGATAGAGGCTAAGTCACTTATCGAGGAGTCTGAGGCAGGATGCAAACTCATGTCTTCCTGATTCTAAGACTAGCACACCAGCTACTGAACCCTCTGGTCTCATTCTGTATCTCCTAGGACACATTATGCTCCAAGACATCCTAGAAACTTTGGAATTATTAGTACAAGTTGAAATTTTATTTAAAACTACATTTTAGGGGGAAGCTGGGTGACACAGTGGATAAAGCACTGGCCCCGGATTCAGGAGGTCATGCATTAAAATCCGGCCTCTGACATTTGACACTTACTAGCTGTGTGACCTTGGGCAAGTCACTTAACCCTCATTGCCCTGCCTAAAAAACAAACAAACAAACAAACAAAAAACCAGTGAACATTCAAAAAAGATAAACAAGCAATAACAGGAAATAGAAAAAACCCCTACATTTTAAGTTTAGAGTTACTAAGCAAATTACAATGAAAAAATAAAAAAGAGAACAATACACCAAGCCTCCAAATGCCCTTCTATTTTTTTATAGTTATATTAATGATATTGTTCCTGAACAATGCTCCTAAAAGAGATTACATAAAATGAAAGACAGTCCTCTCTATCTAAGATCCAGTCATGGGTTAGATTCAATGTAGCAAAAATGTATCACTCACCTGCTAGGCACAGAGAAGGAAGTTCAAAGTTTAGATAAGATTCCCTCCCTGTACTCAATAACTTAATAGACTACTAAAGGAATAAGAGGCCAGTTAGTTTGCACAGTGGATAGAGCACTGGACTTGGAATTAGGAAGACTCATCTTCATGAGTTCAAATCTGGCTTCAGACTCTTAATGTTGTATTACCCCAAGCAAGTCACTTAACCCTGTTTGCCTCAGTTTTCTCATCTGTAAAATGAAATGGAGAAAGAAATGGCAAACCACTGAAGTCTCTTTGCCAAGAAAACCCCAAATGGAGTCACAAAGAGTTGGACATGACTGAAAAAACTCAACAACAACAACAATGGGAATAAGACATAAATGTACATAAGATATGTCTTGAAAGATTAATATGGTTATAGATTGTGGAAGTTCTTGAATGCCTGGCTAAGGAGTTTGGACATTTTTTTTGGTAAGCAATAGGTGACCACTGAATGTTATAAGAAGACAATAGGGTCAATCAGGACCAATATTAAGTCATGAAAGCAACATCAATATCTATAATTATGTTAGAGAGCCACATGCAAAGAGGTATTACACATTTGCAGTATGGGGGTAGGGAAAGGCCTTACTGACAGAATTGTCAAGGACAGTTTGTATCTAAGCTCAGGATATACATAATATTTTCAAAATTCATCTGTCCTCTTGTAAGAATATCCATTTGTTTGCTTAGTAAAGGAATTCTTTTATTATTTATTTATAAGGTAGCTAGGTGGTACAGTGGATAAAGCACCGCACCTGGATTCAGGAGGACCTGAGTTCAAATCTGGTCTCAGACACTTGACATTTATTAGCTGTGTGACCCTGGGCAAGTCACTTAACCTTCATTGCCCTACCCCCCACAAAAAGCATATATTCATTCATTCATTCATTCATTTATTTTGTGGGGCAATGAGGTTTAAGTGACTTGCCCAGGGTCACACAGCTAGTAAGTGTCAAGTGTTTGAGGTCACATGTGAACTCAGGTCCTCCTGAATCTAGGGCCAGTGCTTTATCCACTGTGCCACCTAGCTGCCCTAGTAAAAGAATTCTTAATGAACTTAAAGTGTCTCTGTTGATTGATCTAGGGCAGGAAAAAAGAGGTGAGTTTCACTTGTATACCCAAGAATGAAATATTTCTTTCTTTTCTTTTTTTTTTAAATGTACAATGTACGTTAAAGAAATGTTCATTAAGGTGACACAATCTTTTTTTTTAATATAAGAAGTCAAGATTTATTTTCCTGCAAGAATCTTTTCCTTCTCTATTAGAGCACCTGGGATAAAATCTAGGACCACTCCATGGTAGTCCCTACCCACTCAGTGGCCTGAGAAGTAGGAGCCGCAGACCAGTCCTCGGTAGCAGGCTGAGCACCACAGTCTTCAGTAGGGAACTGCTGAATGGGCACAGATGGCACCTGCACTCCCTCAGACCAATCAGCCACCTCTGGTTGAGCAGCAGTGAATTATGGGGCAGGGGAAGTCCATTCATCCTGAAATTCCTCTTTTGTCTCTGCCTTCTCAGCTGCGCCCGCTCTTCCTTCTCAATCGCCTCTGGATCCCTGTAGACGTAAAGACCAGGTATCACTTCCCACGGGTGTTCATGGGAGATGGTACGACACATATGTTGGACTTCACGGGCCAGCATCCACCACATCAGACCCACGGAGTGAGCTCCCTTGTTGTTGTATAGAATGGCAATATCCACATAGCAAAGTGGAGAATCTTTGTTGTACAATGCAATGGCTGGGAGGTTAATATATGATGCTTCAGTCAGAGGCCGGTGATCTGCCCGAGAATCAGTGACCACTAAGAGGCGAGGTTGCCTGAAAACTGTCTGAATCTGGTTAGTGAAGGTGCCCGGGGTGAAGCGTCCAGCAATAGGTGTAGCGGCAGTGGCAGCAGCAAATTTCAGAACAGCTCGCTGGCTGGTGTTCCAGGATGAGATGACGCTAACATCAGTAGGATTTTCAATGGCAACAATGGCTCGAGCAGCGAGCAGAAGCTTTTCCCAAATTCTCTTCAAATTAATGATGTAGATGCCGTCACTCTTCCTTTTGTAGATACACTGTTCCATCTGGAAGTCCAAATTAGTGCCACCCAAATGCGTTCCTGCAGTGAAAAATTTTGAGGACATCCGCCTCCTTCATCTGCAAGACATCCAGGGCTCCGGACATTGTGGAAGTTTCCCTTTAAAGTTATGACGGAAACCGAGGACAACGCCCGTATGGACCCCTCTTCTGGGCAGCGCGGAAAAAAAAAAAGATGACACAATCTTGACTGCAGGTGGCAACAGATGTTGAAGTAGGAAATGCAGATGTCACTAAGCAAGAAAGAAACCAAAAGGAATCATCATCTTATCTAAACAGGGACGTCGACTTTTTTGCCAGATTTTTTAATTCCACCACTGGCAAGTGATACCTTCCCAGTAGCTTTTGCTTTTAACTCTTCTGGTTTTTTCTGTTCTTCTTTTTGTTTTTGTTTGCAAACTCTATCTTCCTCATCCATTTCCTTGGTTGGCTTCTCCGGCTGTTTCAGAGGCTTCTTACCACCCTCGCGACCCGACATCGTGCCAGCTGCTCAGCTTCCCCAAGCCCCCTTCGAATGAAATATTTCAATCATGGAATATCTCAGTTGTAAGAAGACTTTTCAGGGACTGTTCTTAGAATATGACTCCTAACCCCTATTTCCAACAGAAGAGATATTAAACTCAATGGCTGACCCACCCCCGAGTCTGGTTGAATCAATTAAAATGTCATTGGGGGGTAGCTAGGTGGCGCAGTGGATAGAGCACCGGCCCTGGAGTCAGGAGGACCTGAGTTCAAATCCGGTCTCAGACACTTGACACCTACTAGCTGTGTGACCCTGGGCAAGTCACTTAACCTTCATTGCCTGCAAAAAAAAAAACCCCAAAACAATAAACAATAATACAATAGAACATAGATTATGATAATATGTTTTTCTAAGTCAATGTGTGGCAGGCAGGGATCTGTTTGTACTATTTGGTAGTCACCATTTCTCTTTGAGTTTGACACCACTGCCCTACAGTATAACCAACCAGTGGTCATTTAGCCTTTACCTAGAGATAACAGTGGTGAGAAAATTCATTATTTTATTACTTGTGTAGCTTTGGACAAGTTACTTAACTTCTCTAGTTTCTTGTTTTCTTATCTATGTAATGAGAAGTTTGGATTAGGTGAACAAGGTCCCTTCTCACTCTAGATTTATAATCATCCAACCTACGAATTCCCTCAGGAAACTATTCTACTTTGCGAAGTTTTAACTCATTTCAAACCAACTTCTGTCTCTTTGCAACTTCTGCCTATTGTTTCTAGATTTCTCCCCTAGTTCAAAGGTTTCTAAACTTTTGTATGAGTCATGGACCCTAGCAGCAGCTTGGTGAAAACTGTTGAACCTTCCTAAGATTGTGTTTAAATGCATAAAACAAACAAGCAAACAACAACAACGACAAATATATATATATATATATATATATATATATATACACACACACACACACACACACATGTATATTTCTTTTTTATTTAGTGTAATAAACATTTTTATTTATAGTTTTGGGTTCCAGTTTTTATCCCTCCTTTCCTCCCTCCCCTCCCCCTCCCTGAGACACCAAGCAATCAGATATGGGTTATACACATATGATTATGTAAAACATTACTATATTCATCATTTTGTAGAAGAAAACTTGATTAAAAAGAAAGTGAAAAATAGCATGCTTCAGTCTGTTCCATCAATATCAGTTCTTTCTTTGGAGGTGGATAGTATATTTCATTAATAGTCCTTTGGGATTGTCCTGAATCATTGTATTGTTGAGAATAGTCAAGCCATTCACAGTTTTTCATCAAACAATATTGCTGTCTTTGTGCACTTGGTTCTGCTCACCTCACTATGCATCAGTTCATATAAGTCTTTCCAGGTCTCTCTGAAGTTATCCTGCTTGTCATTTGTTATAGCACAATAATATTCCATGACCATCATATACCACAGCTTGTTTAACCATTCCCCAACTTATGGGCATCCCTTTGATTTCCAACTCTTAGCCACCACAAAAAGAGCTGCTAGAAATATTTTTGTACAAATAGGTCTTTTTTCTCTTTTGGGGGATGTCTTTGGGATAAAATATACAAAATTTTAAAGGAAACTAATTATAATGCAATACAGTTATTAAAATAATTTTTAAAATAAGTTACTGAACCCCAGGCTGGGAACCTCTGCTCTAGAGCCAGACAGAATATGTGTCTGATCTCTTCTTCCACATGAAAACCCTTTTTTCCCAAATACTTGAAGACAGTGATTATACCTCTCTGACACCAAGTCTTCTCCTTTCCATACTAAACATCATCAGTTCATTCAGCTGGTCTTCACCTAACATGATTTTGAGGGCCATGATTCTCCCTTTTCTGGACATTTTTCAGTTCATCAAGACATCCTTCCTAAAATGAGGAGCCCCAAATGAACCCAAGACTCTGAATGAGGTCTGCCCAGCATTATCCTCATTTAGAACACCGTGCCTCACTTAAAGCAGGCTAACATTATTAGAAATTGTAGGGGCAGCTAGGCAGTACAGTGGATAAAGCACTGGCCCTGGATTCAGGAGGACATGAGTTCAAATCCAACTTCAGTCACTTGACATTTACCAGCTGTGTGACCCTGAGCAAGTCACTTAACCCTCATTACTCTAAAAAAAATAAATAAAAAAGATCTTTTGCTAGGATTTGTTTTCAGGATATTCTAGATCCTTCATGAGAGTGGGTTCAGGAAATGGAGTGAGGTAGGATGGAGAGAGCTACTCTTGTGAAGTGAGAACTGGAGATGGGGAAAGCATGGCATGTTTTTGGATGATGGCAGGTAGTCTAGGTTGACTGAATTGTAAATTGGGGGAGAGGGGTGCAAGAGCATTGGGAGATTAATGAGAGTTAACCCTGGGGCCACATTGTAGAATGTCTTGAAGGCCAGAGTAAAAAGGATTGTCTATTTGATGGGCAATGGGGAGACATTTGAAAATCTGAGCAAGAGCAGGAAATCCCAAAGTATATGTGGTATAATCACTTAAATACCCTGGAGATCAGGAAGATGAAATGAATTTATTCATTCATTTGTTTTTAAAGTGTTTATTAAACACCAACAAATATTCTAGTCACTTGTGTGTTGGGGAGGGGGGAGGTACTTCCTGGACTGGGAACCTAAGCTTTTCAATTCTGTGTTGAAGGAATGTCAAGTTCTGGCCAATGAGAAAACCAAAAGTGCTTTTCCATCAACAGTTCTTCAGTATCATCATTGCTCAAAGCCTAGAAGCCAAGAGACAAATGGAAGTATAAAGGAAATCTGACCCACCATACTTTCCAATGTACAGAGAAAGAGAAAAGAGGAGTCCATGAGGGGCCTTGTCAGTTTGTCAGGGGAAAAGATCTAATGAAACGGGTTGAGGGTGGAGAGAAAGCAGTGTGGGATTGTGAGAACGTCTCCCTCTTTGACAATTCCCATCCTCCCCACCCCTCACCCCCAGCTCCTCTTGGCCAACAGAAGACCCTTCTGATGTCATGGCTGCCCAGGCCCCCGATGATGGATTAGGCTCTAAGAGGAGGAATGTTGTCTGCTCCCAAGATTGTCAGAGGAAGTCCCCAGATACCAGGGCATCACAATGGCTTCATTATTCTCTGACCCATTTAAACAGTTCCTTTTATTTTATCAGCTGGGCCCCAACCAGGAGACTTTGAGCCCCCAGTTTGCTTCCAGAGGAATTGACAGGGTACTTTTTCACAGGGAGTCAGTCATCTCCTCAAAGGTCATTGTGCTCAAAGGAAAAAGTCCAAATTTTTCCTCTTGTTTAATTTAATAACAAGCACTCATAATGTTTTAAGTTGCACAAAGTGCTTTCCTCACAAATTTTCCCTGAAGTAGATGGTAAAAAGATTGTTACCTCTATGTTACAGATAAAGAAACTAGGTCAGAGGGCACTATAGAGTTAATAAGTGTTGGACCCATCAAGTCCATCATCTTCCTTTTTCTCCCTCCCCCACCCCAATTAATAGATTTCATTTATTTCAGCATAAATGAATGGAGGAGGAGAAGGGAAGGCAAAACACAAATACAGTGAATATTCAGTATGACCAGCACCGAAAGGATACAGCCCATTGATGAAACATTTGTTCAAGAGGGAATGATTGAAAATGGTAAACCATTGTGACTTCCCCTAGGCTTCTGGTACACTGGACCTAAACACAGGCATCTTTGAAGGATTCGAGAAAGCTCGATTTCCTTTATATTTCCAGTTATTTGTTTAAGTAGATAAAGTTAGTCTCAGAGTGAAATTGATTTGGTAAGTGAAAACATAGGGGCATAGTGGGAGATCAGCAAGAATTGCAGTGAATCCAAAAGGTCTAGGAGGGACAGTCATCGGATGTGTAGCGGTCAAGGGCCCTAAGCTGGAAACTGACCAGCTGAGATCCAGAAATGGTGTTGGGGTAGAATGAGAGAGATTTAATATTCAGGAGTCATATTTAAACAGCACCAAAGCACAAGTGAAGCTCAGCAGACCAAGACAACCTCCACAAGAATCTGCATCTTCACCCACGCTGGCTTCCTTGTGTTATTTGTATTTACCAGGATGACCGGGTAGCAGAGATGAGGGATGTCTTCACCAACTGGCCATTCTTGACAATGAAAACTAGCCAGAGGGGCTTCAGTTTGTGATTACACGGCCACAATGTTAAATCTTACAAGCCCTCAAATGGAAAGCTGATAATATTGACATGATTCATGTGTTCATATTAGAAGCTACTGTTTAAAGAAACAAACACATACATAAACCCAGAAGTTTCTGGTTTCCTAGGAAAATTTAGGAAGCCTTGTGATGGGGGAAGGAAAAATAATATGTATTACAATATGTCTTGTTGTTTTCCAGTAGTATCTGACTCTTCATGACCCCATTTAGGATTTTGTTGGCAAAGATACTTGAGTGGATTACTATTTCCTTCTCCAACTCATTTTACAGATGAGGAAACTGAGGCAAGCAGGGTTAAAAGACTTGCCCAGGGTCACACAGCTATTAAGTATCTGAGGCTATATTTGAACTCAGGTCTTCCTCCACTTCAGGCCTGGTGCTCTAACCACTGTACCACCTAGCTGTCCTTATATGCAAAACATATATTGGCCTTCATCCAAGAGAACCCACTCCTTATCAGCTGTGGGAGAAGAAGTCAGTATTCATGAAACTGATCTTCAGGTTATGAATGCAGAGGTCTATCCTCCTATTCGACAGAACTAAGAACATAGCATTTCTACAACAAATACACTCAAGTCCCAGGAGCCACAACAGGATAAAAGAGGTTCCTCTAGTAACTACTCTACCCTTGCAGAGACTTTGTTCAGGAGCTCAGTGAGGTCAGACTCACAGAAACCCTTCCCTAGAAGGTGTTAGTGGAGGTGGTGAGATGTCTTTCAGTATGAATCTCCAGCCCTATGGCAATGAAATGAGACAGTAGCAGGGAGGGGAGAAAACAACTTGAAAAATCAGCAAAAAAGATGCCTTTCTCTTCTTTCCCATGATGCTCATGTTTCTTGTGGGGAGAATATCCACATGCTTTAGCTATTTAAAAAGAAACTCCTTTACAGACAATATGTTCAGGTCTGCCTGACCAGTCACAGGTCTAGCACAGGTTTTTCTGCAAGAAGCTTTCCATGTCTTTCCTTCTATCAACAGTCTTTCTCAGACTCAGCTATTCTTTTCTCTGATACTATGGGGATTCATTTGAGTTCTGTTAATATTTTGGGGGTAGCTCCAAATAAGCAAGATGGTTTATAAATAAGGGGAGAAGCAAATGTCCACACCTGGTAACGGATAGTCATTGTTATCCCATTAAACACTAGTGAGTGAATGCCTACTCAGTCAGTCAACAAACATTTATTGAATGCCTACTATGTGGCAGTCACTGTACTGAGCACTGGGGATACCAAAAGAGGCAAAAGGCAGTTCATTACCTCAAGGAGCTCATAGTCTAATGGGGAGACAACATGAAAACAACTATGTACAAACAAGTTATTTCCAGGATAAAGTGGACATAATTAATGAGAGAAGGCACTAGAACCAAGGGGAAGGTGGAAAGACTTCCTGTAGGAGGGACTTTGATAATAACACCTGTCACACCTGCCTTACAGGATTATTGTAAGGATCAAATGATATAACACATTTAAAGGGATTTGAAATCTTAAAAATTCTGTGTAAGGTTTTCCAAAATATTTTAGTTCAGTAAAGGTTAAATTCAAGAGTTTTTGGACACTTTGTATAAATGCTCGTTTTCATTATCATCACCATTACCATGACCACCACCACCACCACCATAATCACCAACACTATCACCATGACCACCACCCTCATCATCATCATTATCTGTTTCTCAATTAATGGACATCCCCTTAGTTTCCATTTTTTTTTTACCACCAGGAAAAGAGATACTATAGATAGTTTTGTACTTATAGGACCTTGTCTTATTTCTTTAATCTTTTTTGAGTATATGCCTAGCAGTGGTAAAGCTGTGTGAAAGGGTATGGTTTTTGGTTATAATTCTAATTTGTTTTCCAGAGTGGTTGTGCACATTTTCTTTTAAAAATGTTTTGTTTTAATTAGTCGATCTCTAAATTCTCATCTTCCCAACCCAATTTATCCCTCTCCACCATTGAAAACAGGAGAAAAACATGTACGGGGTGGGCCAAAAGTCACGAAGTCATGAAGGGCTTTCAATATTTAATAACTCCTTTACTTTTTGCTTTTAATTGATAATACTATAACATAATATACAGTATATGTAGGAAGTAAATATTCATACACATACATACACACATATATGGGAAATAAAGAACAAATAATTTTCAAAAAGTTATTAAAGCTCCAGACCTATTTGTGACTTTTGGCACACGCTGTGTAATCTTTTTCTTTCCCATTTATTTTTCATTTGTTTTTTTCTCAATTACATGTACAAAAAATGGTTTTAACATTCATTTTTAAAAATTGAGTTCTAAATTCCTTCTGTCCTCCCTTCCCTTTTCCCCTCCTTGAGAAGGCAAGGAATTTGATATGGATTATACCTGTGTAGTCATGTAAAACATTTCCACATTAGCCATGTTGCTAAAGAAAATAGACCCGCACCCCCCAACAAAAGAACAATAAAAAATGTAAAAAAAAGTATGCTTCCATCTGTATTTATATATCATCAGTTCTTCCTCTGGATTGCAGTCTTAATAATAAATCCTTTGGAATTGTCATGGATCTTTGTATTTCTGAGAATAGCTAAGTCATTCACAGTTGATCATATGTACAATATTGCTTATACTGTGTACAATGTTTTCTTGGTTCTGCTCATTTCACTTTGCATCAGTTCATCTAAATGTTTCCAGATTTTTTCTGAAACCATCCTGCTTATCAATTCTTATAGAACAATAGTATTCAATCACAATCCAATACCACAACTTGTTCCATTATTCCCCAATTGATGGATGTATTCTAAATTTCCAATGATTTGCTACCACAAAAGGAACTACTATAAATATTTTTATACATAGAGGTACTTTTCTCTTTTCTTTAATTCCTTTTGGATGCAGACCAAGTGTATGATAAGAACATGCTTATATTGGTATTGCTGGGTCAAAGGGTATGCACAGTTTTGTAGATCTTTGGGTATAATTACTCTTGTGCCAAGCTATTAATTTCCTTTCCAATTCTTTCTTCCATAGTTCTCATTTCTTTTCCAATGTTTTCCCAGAGTACTTTCATTCCATTTATTTAAAACATATAAAATTATTTTTTAAACTATTGCTTCATCTCTTCTAGGAAATCTAATTGAGTTTTTGTTCAAGCTATGTTTTTCTTTGAGTCAATGCTTCTAGATGTTTTAGAGTCATCCTTTTCTTCTGTGTTGTTGTCTTGAGTGTCCCTGCCACCCTAATAGCTTCTTATGATGAGGTTCTTTTTTATTTGCCCGTTTTTACAGCCTATTTCCTAACTTTGGATTTGATGTTAGGTCTAGGCCCTGCCCCACTTCTGGAGGGAATGTCCAGTTGCTGTTTTTTATGGTATTAAGTGTTGTGTTATTCTTGAATCTAAGGGACAGGTTGAGGACTTACGAGCTTTCAGTGTCCCCAGTGGGGTTTGATGCAGGGCAGAGTCTAATTGTTGCCCTGCTGGTCTGAGCTCTGCAAGTTCTTGACCTGGGTTTGCGTCTGAGCAAAACTAGAGTTCTACTAGACTCTGCCCACATCAACCAGTTAGAAAGCTCTATTGGGTCGAAATGGCAGAATTGCCATTTGCCCCTTTGGTCTGGAATTCCCATTTTGGTTATTCCTCTACAGACTGGGCTAGATGCTAGAAGTGAGATCCTGTTCTGAGCTTGGGGTCTGAGTTATATCTCTGCTGCTGGCTTCTGAACTTCTTTCTTCATTTCTACACCACTCTACCTTGGAAAGGTAACACTTCATCCATGCCCCCTTCTCACTTTACTCTGGCTCTGAGACCCAGTTTTGGGAGGCCCAGCTGGCACCTTTTAAAGTGCATTGATGTGTATCTGGGAGTGCTCTCATATGGATAGGCGACTTTCTTTTGTGCTGGTGCATAGCTTCTCTCTGGGCACTGGAGTATTTCATGCCACGTGCTCCTGTCCTGGCCTCATCTCTGTCTTTCTATGTCAACCTAGACTGGACAAAGGACTCTATGACTTTTCTGTATTTCTCCATCAGAATTCAATCTGGTTTATTATATAAATCTGTTTAAAGGAGTTATGGGTGGGAACAATAAACACTTATTAGGCAGCTACGATGTGTGTGATATTGAGCTTGATTCAGCTTGAAAAATAGTCCCTGCCCTTGAGTATCCAATATCCTTCTTGTTAGAAGGGAATGGGTTTGCAAACTTTGAAGTGCAAATGTGAACAATTATTATAAAGTAATGAGTCTGTTCCCATTCCCCCTTCCCCACCCTGACACATTTTTTGTTTTGTTTTCCAGAATTAAAATTATAACTGTTTCATGTTTCTGGATACATTGAAGATACTGGGAACTTAGTGCAGAAGTAGGTATTTGTGGATTTGATTTTGACTTTGTAGATGGATTTCCCAACTGGAATAGATCTAAAGAGGTCATTTGCTCCAGTCCCCTGTCTCCACCCAGAGCCACGCCTAAACCATTCCAGATGGAAGTGACACTCCTGTTTTTTAAAGTCCTCCAGAGAAGGGAATTCCATGACTTCTCTTGGTCACCCAGTATTAACAAGTGCTTAGTGTCTGGAAATCCTTCCAAATGACCAACCCAAATCCCACATGCAGTGTCTTAAACCTATTTCCTCTTTGTTTGTCCCTGCTGGAGATGGAGAACAGCTGGTACTCAGCTATGTACCCTATGGGCACTTTATGAATATGTGTTGACTAACTATTCATCATTTCCTGCCCAATAATCTTTCATATTCTTGACAACCATTGTTCATTTCTTCAAAATGTCATCATAAAAGCTCACATCTTGTATGATACTTTAAGGCTTCCAAAGCAAAAAGACTCAGAGATGGACGTCAACAACAGTCAACAAGCATTTAGTATGTGCCAGGCACTGTGCTAAGTGCTTGTGACACAGAGAAAAGCCAAAACAGTTATTGCTTTTATGGAGTTCACAGTCAATTGGGAGAGACATCACACAAATAATTATATACAAATAAGACATATACAGGATAAATCTGAGATAATCAGTGGAAGGAAGGAAGTAGCATTAAGGGGAGTTGGGAAAGGCTCCTTGTAGAAGGTGGCATTTTAGCTCAGACCTGGGGCATTCCAGGGAGTCCAGGAGACACAGATAAGAAGAGAGAGTGCCATGCATGGGGTACCACCAGTGATAATGGAAGAGACCTTCATAATTAATTAATTCAATTCCCTCATTTTAAAAATGAAGAAACTGGGGGCAGCTAGGTGGTGCAGTGGATAGAGGACCGGCCCTGGATTCAGGAGGACCTGAGTTCAAATCCAGTCTCAGACACATGACACTTACTAGCTGTGTGATCCTGGGCAAGTTCCTTAACCCTCATTGCCCCTAAAAACAAAACAAACAAATAAAAATGAAGAAACTGAGGTTCATATAAGGAAAATGACTTACCAAAGCTCATGCAATTAAACTGAGTCAAGCCCAGATCCTCCAATTTCACATATAACATCCTTTCTACTATACTATGCTTTCTCTTACTATAGAATAATAGCCCTGTGCATGTAGTATAAGAGTATATTACAGGGGCAGCTAGGTGGAGCAGTGGATAGGGCACCGGCCCTGGAGTCAGGAGTACCTGAGTTCAAATCCGGCCTCAGACACTTAACACTCACTAGCTGTGTGACCTTGGGCAAGTCACTTAACCCCAGTTGCCTCACTAAAAAAAAAAAAAAAAAAGAGTATATTACAGTATAATACAGCCTGGAGTGAGGAAGACTCATATTCATGAGTTCAAATCCAGTTTCCAATATTGACTAGGTAGGTGACTCTGGACAAGTCACTTATACCTGTTTGCTTCAGTTTCTTTATCTGTAAAAATGAACTGGAGAAGGAAATGGCAAACCACTCCAGTATCTTTGCCAAGAAAATCCCCAGTGAGGTCAGGAAGAGTTGGACACCACTGAAAAACAACCAAAAAATAGTGTCATACTAATAATAGTATTTAATTAGTACTCACATGAAACATGTGAGGAAACTAAATTCTTCACAATAAATATAATGGAAGGTAGAGGCATTGTAGAGCAGTTGGAAGAATACTGACTGCAATCAGAGGGCCAAGGTTCCCAACCCACCACTTATGCTTAATACCTGTGGAACATTGTGGATGTCACTTATGCTCCTTAGCCTCATTTTCCTTATCTTGAAATTGAGGAGGTTGGAACAACTAATTCCTGAGGCTCCTTCCATCTCTGGATCTATGATCCTGGAGTGCTGGACTTGGATGGAGTCAGAAGATCTAGGTTTAAACCTTTCTTCAGATATACATGAGTGGGATGGCTAGGTGGTGCAGTAGATAAAGCAGCAGCCCTGGATTCAGGAGGACCTGACTTCAAATCCAGCCTCAGACACTTGACACTTGCTAGCTGTGTGACCCTGGGCAAGTCACTTAGTCCTCATTGCCCCACAACATGAAACAAAACAAAAAAACCACCATCAACAACAACAACAAAAAGATATACATGAGCCATATAACCCTTAGTGGGTCATTTAAACTCTCTTGAACCTCAGTTTCCTTATCTGAAGAATGTGATAATAACGCCCTCTCTACCTATTTCACAGGGTTTTAGGAAGAAAGTGCTTTGCAAACCTTAAAGTCTAAACAAATATCAGGTATTATTATAGATAGAGGATCATACAGTTCCTACCAGAGGTCATATCCTCCAGTCTCCTGTCTCCGGGCAGCAGGACTTTTTACATAATTCTTCTCTTGTAGCATGGAGCCCAGTCTTGTCATGGTAGGTCTGTGCTATTTGGGGCTTTCCTGGACTTTGATAGCCAGCCAGGTTACTTTGTGCCCCTGCAATGAAATGAGGACAATTTTTTCAAAGACACTAGAATGACACCACAGAGCCAGATGGACTCTAATTCAGAGGCAGCTGATGAGAAACAGCCCACCACCACTTAATGAGATGCAGCTTCTGGGAAACAAAGAGCCCTCTCTCCTCACCATTTTAAAATGTCTTGACCTGCATGGCATATGCTTTTAGTAGCTGGGACCCCTCAATGTGACAGTCTGTCTCTCTTTAGGACAATGAGCGGCCCCTGGCTTTTTCTATCTTTGGCCCCAGGTGGTGGAGCCCTCTTCTGGAATCTTGGGACAAGGGGTAATGCCAGATGCTCCCTACTATCCTCTCTTCTCTTTGGAGCTCCTCTTGGAGAGGCAGTCTGGGAGCAGCTAGGTGGCACAGTGGATAAAGCACTGGCCTTGGATTTAGGAGGACCTGAGTTCAAATCCAGCCTTAGGCACTTGATACTTACTAGCTGTGTGACCCTGGGCAAGTCACTTAACTCTCATTGCCCCACCAAAAACGAGAGAGAGAGAGAGAGGGGGGGGGCAGTCTGAATTGAACCTGATATACCCTATATAAATGCTTAGTGTTATTTCTGTGGTCTCAAAGGACTCCTATGAATCTTAAGGGTCACAGTACATCCCATGGGGAGTGGGGATGGGATGGGTACAAAATTCATAGGATGGAGATTATGTTCCAGAGCTAGGTAAGACAGGATCAAGGAATATAAAGGCGAGGAATTCAGTGGGGAAGTAGGGGCATCCGAGGTGAAATGACCTCTGCTTTCACTGTGTTCCCTTAACTCCCTTTAAATCCCAATTCTCCTCTCAAATGATCTTTTTTGTTCCCAGGGGAATGAGGCTTAAGTGACTTGCCCAGGGTCACACAGCTATTAAGTGTCAAGTGTCTGAGCTCAGATTTGAACTCAGGTCTTCCTGAATCCAGAGCTGGTACTTTATCCACTGTGCCACCTAGCTGCCTCAGATGATCTTCTTAAGGTTGTATCTCCAATCCATAGGACATCAGACTAAAGTCTTTGTCAAGTTTAAATCTTAAAACTTAAAATTGCACTAGACTTTTGGGACACACTGCATAAATAATAATAACAACAAGCATCATCAATAACAGCATCATCATTATAATTATTATTAGCATTATTCAGACATTTATCAGTTGATGGGTATCCCCCTTAGTTTCCAGGGTTTTGTTTGTTTGTTTTGTTTTGTTTTTGCCACCAGGAAAAGAACTATTAATATTTCTGTACATATAGGATCTTGTCTTTTTTTTACAATCACTTTTGGGTACAAGTCTAGCAATGGTGAAGCTGGGTCAAAAAGTATGCCGGTTTTTTGGTGTCCAATTCCAAATTTCTTTCCAGAACGGTTGTGCTCATTTTCAAAGAGGACTCAAGGGAAAGGATAATACATATGCCTGTTTCAAATGGTGGAATCTCTCTCAGTGCTCTCATAGAAACACAGCCTCTCCCCCCTTCACCCATCCACAAGTGGAGGTGATAAACGCATTCACATTAAAGTTTTAGAAATTTACCACATTACTCCCTCTTAGACATATTTTGAATTAAATTAAATCAAATAACCTCAACTAACTAGATGTTTGGGGGAAGAGGATTGTTCTGCTTAGATCACCCTGGCCCTGTAATAGGAAACAGGATGAGTGTTGAATTGGCTAGTGGCCGTTCTTCACACCAGCAAGCAAAGAGACTTGAGCAGTAAGGATCCAGACCTGTCAAAGTCCTTATTTCTATCAATGACATCAGCATGGTATACTGGAGAGAACACTCAATGGGAATCAAGAGACCAGGCTCTTCTGTTAAATTGCTTTGTATATGTAGGCAAAGCAGTTTCCTCCCTAGGTTCCAATTTTTGGATCTCTTCTGTAGAATGCATGAGGGTTGAATGATCATATAGGTCCCTTCTAACCCTTGATAGTAGGTCTGTGAGTCTCTGACCTTATGGGATTTTCATCAAGCAAGTTAAGCCAGAGCCGCCTCGATGTGGCAGGAAAACAGAATTGAATCAGACCTTGTGGATGATGAGTTGCAGGGTATCAACCTCACTCTTCATTCCATGTCCCTGTATTTTAGTTAGGGTACAAAGCTCAGCAGCTAGGGAGGAGTGAAAGAAGGGTTAGAGAGAAAACCCTACTTATATCACCTCCAGTCAAATGCCCTGCTGTACATTTTGGCACCTTAACTGTAAACTGGGGTGGGGCAGGTGGGTGGATTAGATACTTTATCAAAGTCTCTTTTCCATTAGTCCTCGAGTTTAGGGAGAATAAACTTCTAGAGGAGTCTTTGATGAGAACCCAGAAGTCAAAATCTGTTGAATGGTAGAGCTGTAGCTTTGGAGAGGGAGTGTTACTTCTGAAATCTATGATGTGAAGATAGCTTCCTTTTACCCACTTCCCTTTGCCTTCTGTACCATCTCCTCCTCCTCCCCAACACACCCTCCCACCATGAATATATGTCTCTATTTCCTATACTTCATTTTGCAGCAGCTCCAAGTCTTTTCTGTTTGGTGCCCACATCCTCTAGGAAACCTAGAAGAAGACATTTGGCAGTGGCATCTCAGTCAGAGAGCAAATGAAGATAGAAGGGGCATGGCCGAAGTGTGGTGCCAGATTGGAGACAGCATTTCATGGTAAGAAACATGTTAACTGCCAATGGCAGGATATATAGGTACTTATGTTCAGAACATCAGTCAATTCCAATCCAATCAACAATTATTAAATGCCTATTGTGTTTGGACCAAGATACTAGGGGCGCAATGCCCAAACAATCTTTGACCTTAAGGAGTATAGGTTCACTAGGCAATTTCCCCTCTATTATCCCCACCCCCCCAACAAGTTAGCATGCTTATCTGTTTTTGCTTTGATTCTCAGTGAAGGATAATGGGTCTGTGATTTCCATGTGATGGTTACAGCCAATTGTTGCTTTTCATTATCATTAATATTTTATTTTTATGGCCCATATGAATAATGCATTACAACAATGCAAGACAGGTTGGTCAAGGCTACCACTGAAAAGTCTTCTTGGTACAGAAATGTCCTGGTGGTATGAAAGCAACCAAAAAGTATCACTTTTAGAATTATTACCATTATCATTATCATTATCATTGTTGTTGTTGTTGCTGTTGCTGTTCCACAATCAGGGTGTGTCAGAAAGAGTTTTGAGTTGGGAGGCAGGTGACCTGGGTTCTAATCCCTGTTCTGAACAAACTAACTTTGTAATCTTGGGTATGTCAGTTCTCCTCTCTAGGGGTTTTTTTCCTCTTCCCTTTACAAGGTAGGATTCAGACTAAATGACCTTTGTGGATTCTTGCATCTCTGGCATTATAAGATTTTATCATTTAGTTGTGTGTATATTAACTAAATTTGCCCCCTCCCAGATTTTCATTGACCCAGAATCCAAACAACCAAAGGAGTCAACCAGATTTCTTTAGTTTTATTTTATTTCTTCTTTTTGAGATTGAACTGAAGTTATGTAAGATCCTAATGGATATTCCAATAACCAAAGCATTTTAGCTTCTTTCTGCCTCAGTTCCTTTATCTATAAAATAGGATAATAATAGCACTTACAAGGTTGTTATGAGGATAAAATGAAATGATATTTTAAATTACTTCACAAACCTTACAGTGCTGTATAAATGCTATTACCATTATTATCAGTATAATTATCGAAGAAAGATGACTGGTCATTCCAATCTATTCCATCAGGCATTATGGACTTCCTTCATAGCTGACTTCTCTGTTAGGTATTGGGGGATCAAAGGTAAAATAACAAACAGTTCGTGCCTTTAAGAATATTACATTTTTCTGGGGTGGGGGTTCAGAGAGGATGCAGCATGCTAGCTGATAAGGATAGACAAGATATGGTGAAGTGTCAGAAAGCACAAGACCAGGAAAGGCTTTCACTGGATGATTTCAGATGAACTGAGCCTTGAAGGAAGCCAGAGATTCTGAGAAGCAGAGGAGAAGGCAGTTTTTTCCAGGTATGGAGGGTAGCCTGTACAAAAGCCCACAGATGGGAGATGAAGTGCCAAGTTTGGAGAACAGCCATTAGGCCTATTTGACTTGGACACAGAATCCTCAATTTCTTCACTTCTACAATAAAGTAATAATAATTGCTCTACTAACCTCACAGAGCTGCTATGAGGAAAGTGCTCTAGATACATCATTACATGAATATAAATTTGAGCTATTATTAGTGTTTTATATTTTATTGTATAGTTTTTGTGTCCAGTGGTGGTGGTTGTTGTTGTTGTTGGTGGTTTTGGGGGCAATAAGGGTTAAATGACTTGCCCAGGGTCACACAGCTAGTAAGTGTCAAGTGTCTGAGGCCATATTTGAACTCAGGTCCTCCTGAATCCGTGGCCAGTGCTTTATCCATTGTGCCACCTAACTGCCCCTGTTGTTGTTTTTTGAATTGGGGTATAATCATTTAAAATCAATGCTTGTAAGGTCATGGTAACTCTCAGATTATCCAAATTATCCAAATTAATGAAACATTCCATTTCTCAGTTATTCCATATCCGTGAGAGTTGATTTTATCTTTGTCAACACCATCAGTTTTATATGCTCCTGGATCATGCTTCTTGCAGATTTACAAAGTATTTTCCCCACAACAATCCTGGGAAGTAGGTAGTACAAGTGTCATTATCTCAGTTCTAGTGATGAGGAAACTGAGGCTCAGGTAGGTGGAATAACTTTTCATTTTAAGTTAAAGTCAGTTCTTGAACTCAGGTCTACTTATGTCAATAACAAGAATTTCCCCTGCTAGTGAAAAAATGATGGTTCTCTTTGCCCACCGCTGAAGGCAACATTTCTTAAGAATTATTTTGTCACTCAAATGCTAAGAAACATAAAAGATAAAAGAAATGGAAATAGCCCCCAGCTCTCTTCCCTCTTTTATTCCCCTCCCAGCCCCAGTCATTTATGTGCTGTGACATATTTGGTAGGATTGGGAATTAGCCCTCCCCATCTCTAGCCTGCCCCCCTCCAATATCCAATGTAAACCTATGGGACTCAGTAAAATTTAATGATGTCACAAAATTCATTTCATCTCTAAAACAACTATGCTTGAAAGTCCCCAACACACACACACACACACACACACACACACTTTTGTTCCTCCTTCTTTCATTTAATGTGCAAAGGTATTTAAGAAAGGAGAATGGGGTGGAGGAGCAGGAGGAAAAGGAGGAGGAGGAAGGAAGGAAGTCCTAACTTTGGAAAGAAAAAGCAGATGTTTCTGGAATGGTGAAAGAAGATTCTGTCTCTAGCCACATGAATGGGAGACTTCCAGCTCCAGTGAGCCAGAAACACCATTTATTGGCTATTTTCTTGCTCACACTGCAATAAGGTTCCCAGTTGGGAACAGACTGCATTCCAGGTGGCTACAGAATTGGATGGAAAAAGTGTGGCCTGGAATTGGTTCTCCCTGGATGGGGAAGAATCATGCACCTGAATATCTGAGGGGACTATCCCCTTTCCTGAATAGAGGCCAAGAAGCAGGGCAGCACCCTTCCTTTCTTTTTCCCCTCCCTCTATTAGAACATCTGGTCATTGTCTACTTATTGGGGCTGAAGGTTGAACAGAATTCTGGGCTTGAGACCTCCTCCAAGGGGTCTGGCAATTCTCTTTGGTGTTTTTAGGGTTTAGAGCTAGAAGGGACCTTGGGAGCTCATTATGTTCACCTGAGGAGGGAAAGAAGGGGTACCCCTGAATGAAGGAACAAAGAAAGGCCACTTAAGACCTTGGTTTCTCCTTTCTGAATGTGGCATGGGCTCCCCTAGTTGCCAAGGGGAGGGCAGTAATGTGACATTTGTATTCAGATGGATTCCCTAATCCTATGGAATTTGCCATCACTTTGCAAATGTGGGTTTTGAAAGATGTAGGCTATAGTACCACGGAAGCTGTTATCCTCTTCCACATGCTATATCTACCATTCAGAGCACCTGAGAGAGTTTGAACCCAGCCTTTGTCCTTTGGATGGGAACCTCTGGTTTTTTCATAAACCCACATCACATGGGTCATGAAGGTTGTCATTATTGTTGTTGTGAATAATAGTATTCACAATAATAGTGCCAGTTGGTAATTCATAGATGCTTTTTGACTGACTCATCTCAGCATGGGTATGACCCTGAGTTTTTAAATGCCATTCCAGCAGACTGAAAGGTCTGGCAGGTCCTCCCAAGTGGGAAAGACTTCAAAAGTGGACTTTGATGGGCTATATAATCATATGCCAAGGATCAGCTTAGCAAAGTTCAGAGAGTCTCATTATCTAAAGATGTTCAGTAAGTAATGAGAGAAGGGAGGTGTCAGCTTAGCAAGCTGTCTTACTGTGGTGGGGAAGAGATTGGTAAAGCCAATGGATATGAAACACCTCTCACCCCCTCCATCATTCCCTCTCTCTTACATACTCTCATAGGATTCAGAGTTGGAAGGGACTTTGGAGGTTCCTCATAGTTATCCAAGGAGGGGAGTAGGAAAGGAAGATGATGCCTGGGAAAAAGAACAAAGACCTCAATTTCTTTCTTCTTTCTGAATGTGATGGAGTCAGTCTCTCTCTCTCTCTCTCTCTCTCTCTCTCTCTCTCTCTCTCTCTCTCTCTCTCTCTCTCTCTCTCCTCCTTCTCTTCCTTCTCCTCCTACTTTTCTCCCTCCTCCTTTTCCTCCTCCTCCTTCTGCTTCTCCTCCTCATCCTCTTCTTCCTCTTCCTTTCTTTTTTCCTCTCTTTCCCTCTTACTCTCTCATTCCCTTCCTCATTTCTTCCCTTCCTCCTTTTTTCCTCCATCCATCCCTTATTCCTTCCTTCCTTCCTTCCTTCCTTCCTTCCTTCCTTCCTTCCTTCCTTCCTTCCTTCCTTCCTTCCTTCCTTCCTTCCTTCCTTCCTTCCTTCCTTCCTTCCTTCCTTCCTTCCTTCCTTCCTTCCTTCCTTCCTTTCTTTCTTTCTTTCTTTCTTTCTTTCTTTCTTTCTTTCTTTCTTTCTTTCTTTCTTTCTTTCTTTCCTTCCTTCCTTCCTTCCTTCCTTCCTTCCTTTTTTCCCCTCCCCCTCTTCTTCCCCTTTTCCTCATGGTCTATGCAGTGCTTGAAAATATGACACAAATATGATCAAAAAAGTCTGAGTTCATCTTGCCTCTCAATCTAAACTATATGTTCCTTGAGGCTACAGTATACGTATGTACATGTTCAGGTATATCTGTGTATGTGTATGTGCATGTGCATGTGCATGTGTATGTGTGTATATATCATTGTAATCCCTCTTACTGCATAGGAGACTCAGTCAAAAAGCAATTATTTAACAATTTCTCTGGGGAACTTCGAGTACTCTGTCACAAGGTTTGAGAGCTTGGTCAAGACCTCTCACCCTTCAGCCTTGCTCTGATTTAGACATAGCCTCTTTTGCATCATGACACTCAGATATAGCCTTTGCAGTTTCTGAGACCCAGGATCACAGCAGAGCCAAGCAACTCTTCAAAGTGACCCCAGCATAGCTGACTGCAGAGCTGCCCTGCAGAGCTGTCTCCAGGGTAACCAAGGGGGTCATCCAGTCATCTCCCCCTCTCCTCTCTTCATCTTGCCTCCCCCCACCCCTCCCTTTTTAGGTCCTGCTTACATCAGCCTCCAGGGGGCACAAGGGTTTCACTCCAGGTTTGCTATTCCGATTGATCTGGCCAAGAATAGCCTCTGGAACAAAGATTCTCCCCAGAAATGGCTCTTTCCCTCTGATGTTGGTCCTAGATCAAGAAAAAGCCCTTACCCAGACAGCTCTAATGATGAACCACTTAAGAGGCTCATAAAGGTGTGTGGGCTAGGAAATGTCAGTAGAATAAAGTTGGCTGTCTTCTTGAAGCAACATAAAGTAGTGGCAACAGCATAGGTTTGGAGTCCAAGGAGGCAGGTTTGAATGAATCTCAGACCTACCCTTTGTTGGCTGTGGGACCTTGGGAAAGTTGCTTAACCTATGTGGGTCTCGATTTCCTTATCAGTAAAATAAGGAGAGCTGGATTGGCTGGTTTCTGAAGTATCTTCTCACTCTAGACTGAGGGCTTCCTAACCTAGGGTCTGCGAACTTAAAAAAAAAACATTCTGACAACTGTATTTTAATATAACTGGTTTCTTGTATAATTCTATGTATTTTATTTATGCATTTAAAAACATTATTCTGAGGAGACTATAGTCTGTCATAGCCATGACATAATAAATGTTAAGAACCTCTGCTCTAGAGCTAAGACATTATGGGATTTCCTTTCAGCTCTAAATTCTATGACCCAGTATGCTTTAATTTTGGTGGTTGTTGTACAGTTTCAGTCCTGTCTGACTCTTTGTGACCCCCATTTGGGGTTTTCTTGGCAAAGATACTGGAGTGCTTTGCCATTTCCTTTTCCAGCTCATTTTACAGATGAGGAAACTGAGGCAAACAGGGTTAAGTGACTTATCCAAGGTCCCCACAGCTAGTAAGTTTCTAAGGCCAGATTTAGACTCAGGAAGATAAGTCTTCCTGACTCCAGGCATAGCACCCTATCAGCTGTGCCACATAGATGCTTCAATGTGTACCTGGAAATCAGTATAGATTTAGGAAAGGTCCCTCCTGTCAGCAACTTCTGGGTGACTTGTAACCTGAGATAGCTGCTTGGGGCACTGTGAAGTTAAGCAATTTACCCATGGCCCTACACCACTTGTACGAATTAGAAGTGCTTTACCCAGGCCTTCTTGACTCCAAGGACAGCTCTCCCTCCAACCTATCCACTAGCTCAGGGTGCTTCTATTTCAACATGGCTGAAATTTTCCAGGCTGCAACCTCAGCCAAGGAGTGGGAGGTGGGAATGGGGGAAATAAGAAAAACAACAACTAAAGCAGGTAGAATAAAGTATAAAAGAAAATTCTCTTGAAATTTAAAGACTCTCCAATTTGACCATATTTTGTTTTCCCTTTTGAGCCACGTTAAGAAATTGTGTAGGCTGTGTCTCATGCCAAAATCTTTCAGTAAAGATTAAACATTAATTCACTGCTTGTTTTCTCTATGTGGAATTAAATAAACTATCTTTGTTGATTTTTTATGGGGGGGGGAAGGCAAAGACCAGTTGTGTTGGTACTGTGTATACATAGCCTTCATGAATTCATGCACGAAAACTGGGGGAACCCCAACTCTCCCTTGCCTTCCCTTCTACCCCAAGCTAGCATCCATCTTCCCTTGGCATGCTCACACTGTTAGTATAAATCCAAGGCACCTGCCTTGTGTATCTCACAGTTTCTCTCCTCTCTTCAGGAAGGTTCAGGGATAGTTTTGTATGGAAAACATTTTTCTTTGCAGAAAATTAATGCTGGATCACATATGGCAGATAAGCAAGGTGAAGAGGAGGCAGGAGAGCTAAGCTGTGTCAACACAGGCACAATACAGGAGAGAACTGAAGCAATTATGGGCTTAAGTCCAGTCTCTCCCCCTCCATCCTTGACCTTTCCCCCAACTACTTTTGTCTCAAATGGGTTTGAATCCTGGCTCAAACATTCATCAGCTTGTGGCTTTAAGCGAGCTACTTTAGCCTCCATTTCCTCATCTATAAAACAGGTATACTCTTCACATTCCCTACTTCACGTCATCATTAGGAGGCAAGCAGGAACCTGAAAGTGTTAAACAACTGTGTGCCATTATCATCTGTATATTTGCAGTAAAAAGTAATATTTTGTTGAAAAGCAGGAAGTTGTTCACTGTAGTTCTCCGTTACATATTTCTTCTTACTACATCTTTGCCATGTAGATAGATACATCCTCAATGAATGGGATAGTAATCAGTATATTACCTTCGAGAGCTCTTGAGGAGGGTTTCTGAAGAGTTGGGGATGCTATCTGAGCCCAATGGCTTCCCTCTTAATAGAGGAATGGAGGCATCCCTATTTCTTATTGATTGATTGGATGTTGTTATTTTGGCTATTTTTTAAAAAATTTTTAAACAGTGACTTAGAGTTCATAGAACAGCAGAGCTCAGAGGACCTTTAAAAGATTTTCAGGTTCAGCCTACTTTTTTCCCAGATTAAGACATGGAGACCTAAGGAGAAGTTACTGAACTAAAGTCACAGGGCTAGTTGTTCCATACTGGCCTGTCCTTGAGTCCCTCTGTTAGGGGGGCTAATGTGATTTTTATGGGTTCAAAACTCCTTCTTCCCTTGAATTCAACCTGGATCTTGGCAAGTCTCCTGACAGTAACTCTTAGAGCTTCCTGATCTCATAATAACTCCCATTCATAATGACATGGGTGTGTTTGTGGTACTGAAAAAAGTACTGACTTCACAGGGTCCAAGTGTCTGGATTCCAATCCTGGTTCTACTGTTCCCTACCTATGTAACCTTGAGCAAATCAATTAACCTTCCTGAACCCTTATTTACACATGGAAGATGGAGGTGTTGGATTAGATGGTCTTTAAAGTTCTTTTACTTTAAATATTCCAGGCTCAGGAGGAGAGAGTGAGGCTGATGACTTTTCACAGACCTTCCTCACTTAAATCCAATTCATTGCAAATCATGACATCATCTCCCTGATGTCATGGTTCTCATTGAGAATGAAGGACAAACAACCAACATTCTGTGAGTAAGAGCTATCCCACTGGGGAGCCAACTGAGCTTTTCCAATTGGCCAATGCAACTCCTTCATTTCCCTCTCCTCTCCTCTCCCTCTTTCTTTGACTCCTTTTTTTTTAAACCTAGACTTAATCACTGACCAGGCATTGCCTCAGGCAAACTGAGACCTGTGAAGGGCCTTCGTTTAAAAGGCCCAGGTCTCGCACTGCATCCTGGGCCATCTCCAGTTGTCCTGATCTTGTCCTACATCTTGCCACTGGAACCAGATGGCTCAGGAGGAGAGCGCGAGGCTAGTGACTTTGCATAGCCTTTCCTCACTTATATCCAATTCATTGCAAGTCATGACATGACCTCCCTGATGTCATGGTCCTCTTTAAGAATGAAGGATTAACAACAACCAACTTAAATATTCTAGGTTTGGGGTTTGTAAAGTGACAGGCTTGAGGCGACGTTATAAAGGTGAATTTTGTTGTTGATTAGTCATTTTTCTCAGTGGCATCCAACCCTTCATGATCCTATTTGGGGTTTTCTTGTCATAAATAATGGCGTTGTTTGTCAGTTCCTTCTCCAGCTTATTTTACAGATGAGGCAAACAGGGTTAAATGACTTGCCCAGGTCACACAGCTAGTAAATATCTGAGGCTAGATTTGAATTCAGAAAGATGAGTTTTCCATACTCCAAACCCAGTGCTCTATCCACTGAAATGGCCACATTCAGGCCTCTCTGATTGATATTAACTTCCATTTACACAGTATATGTCATTTACATAATAGGTGTTTTCATGTCCCCCCATTGGAATATAAGCTCTTTGAGGGTAGGGACCATGTTTTTGTCTTTCTTTGTATGCCCAGAATTTAGCACAGTCCCTGGAGCTTGTTCACTGTTGACTGACTGACCACCAATACTCTTTCCATACAGAAGATGGCATCCAAGTCTGTGGGAAGCTGATGGCATCCTTGGGTAGGGTAGGAAGAGTAAGAAGTCTTTGAGATTTTGTGTGTTGTTAGAACTCTAGAAGTAAGGCCCCTCTGGCCAGAGAATCAACTCCTGTCTTACCCAACACTGCTGCTTTTTCATCACTGTCCTCCATTTACACTGTGTGGGGGAAGGAGATAAACATGATCATTATTGCCATAATAGAACATAGATAATAATCACCCTTAGTCTATCACTTTCAGTTATGAAAGAAAACAAGAGGAGGAGGAAATCTTTACAAACAGGATGAGGCTCTTTAAGCTGGAATGACAGAGGCTCCATCTTGCCTGGGGGAAGCTATAGAGACTATATAACCTCTTTTCTAGTCCTAAGGATGCTGTATTACACTGAAGTGTTCTTGAATCTCTCTTACTGAATCTTAGCATAGATACAATCGCCAGTCTGCTATGTTTGCTTTCCTCAGGCAGTGGCTTAGCCTAGAATTAAAGACCTCTGATCATCCCCACCCATATCCCCTGAGTCAACAGCCTTTGCTGGGAAAGGTATTGTGGGTTCCTCCCCTCAGGATAGGCTCCTTCTTCCCTCCCTTTCTCCCATCCATGTCTTGGCTCACATGTAGGCGGAGATACCACCAGCCCAAGTTACCAGATGGAGAATCCCAAAGGGTTGCCATGTATCGTGTGAGAGAGTCTTTGTGCCAACATTTGCAAGAGCATGATCCCCAAGCAGAGCAGAGCAGAATGAGGCCCTCTGTGCTACGTCCCCTCCATCTGGATTTGGCCTCCCAGCCCCCAATCCACACCTTTTCCTCTGCTAACCAGGATATGGTAGAGTAGATTCTGTCCAAGAAGGAGAGAACAAGGGATCCAAGAGAGACTGCTTTCCATTCAGGGAAGTGATTGTTCCACATGGTCTTATTTTCTTTTCATGCATCTGAAAGGTGTAGATTCATAATGAGGATGGTGTCTAACAGGGGCAAGAGAGTGCCAAGCAGAACACCCGAAAATGCCTTGTTTCCGAATAGTACAGTCTATCTTCTAAGAGGGTGGCTCTTCTCCCCCTGCCCACTCACCCTTCACTTTTCATGCTGTGCCTAAATTTGGCATTCCAATAACATTTTTATAATATAGCATTACCCCCAGAGCTCAGCCAAATCCCTTTGGATTCAGAACTAGCAGCTGGGAAACGATGAATGAATGGACTATTTTTTTTTTCATTCTCTCCCTCCCCTTACTACATATGTTTCTCAGCTTCTTGCTCATAAATTTAATTTGCTAAAAAATCCAAACTTTTATTTTTTTAGAGGTGGAAGGTGGGGAATGTGAGGACTTTGGTTCAGAAACTTGTTTAGCATTTACCAAGGACACAGCATTTGTGGGCTGGAGCCACATGCTCCAGGAAGAAACTTTGCAGTAGCCTTCAACCTTTGGAGTTTGATTAGGCTTGTCCTAAGAGGAGACCAAATTATAGTTTGAAGAGGCTTCATCCTCAGGATGAGACTTCTGGGTACTCCATATTGTAGGCAATAATGACACTGACTTCCTTACCGTTCCTCATACATTTTTGGGGTGGGGGGGTGGGGCAATGAGGGTTAAGTGACTTGCCCAGGGTCAAACAGCTAGTGTTAAGTCTCTGAGGCCGAATTGGAACTCAAGTCCTCCTGAATCCAGGGCCGGTGCTTTTTTCAATGAGACACCTAGCTGCCCCCTTTTTATTCTCTTTTTCCCATTCCTCATACATGGCAGTCCATTTCTGGACCCTGTCCCCTTTTCTTGTCTATCTCTCATGTCTGCAATGCTCCAGTGCCCTTCTCATCTCTGTCTCTTAGCTTCCCCTTTGTTGTTATTTAGTTGATTACTCATGCCTGATTCTTCTTCATTTGGGGTTTTCTTGGCAAAGACACTAGAGTGGTTAGTTATTTCCTTCTCCAGCTCATTTTACAGAAGAGGAAACTGAGGCAAACAGGGTTAAGTGACTTGCCCAGGGTCCCAGAGATAGTAAGTATATGAGGCTGGATGTGAACTCAGGTCTTCCTGACCAGGACTGGTACACTAGCCATTATCCACATTATCCACTGTGCCACCTAGCTGTCCTGACTTCCTTCAAATCTCAGCTCAGTCCCACTTTCAGCAAGATACCTTTTCTGGTCCCCCTCAATGCTAGTGCCTTTCCTCTGAGAATATCTCTAATTTAGCCTATATAAATCTTATATGGTTATAGTTGTTTATGTGCTATCTCCTTTGTTAGAATGTTAGCTCCCCGAGAGTAAAGGACTTTCCGATTATCCCCAGCACATAGCATAGGGTCTGGCATATAGTAGGTGCTTAATAAATCCTCTTTGACTTGACCTAAAAACAGAAAACAACCAATAAGTCCCTTAATGTTGTTTGACTTAGAGAAAGGCAGGTTTTGAGCAACCTAATTATGTGATGGTTTATTATACAGAATGGTGAAGGTTTGTCTTCTATCACTTCTCTAGAGAGAACAGACAGAAATGAGCTAATGTTGAAGTAAAACCATCTGTCTTGTAAGGAAGAAAACTCATTTTCATAGAATGTCCTTCCTATACTTGGAATATACTCCTTTTTCCTCTTTATGCACTGAATTCTTATTCATCCCTTAAAGTCCAATTCAATTCAATCTCCATAAAGCCTTTTCTGATCCCCTAGTCTGGTAATGACCTTCTCAGTCAAACTTCATACAGTTCCTTCCTATGTAACTTTTTCATGGACTTATGCATAGTCATGAACTATATTGATCTCTTGTCACTCTACCAAATAGTAAAGTCCATTAATGCATGGGATGTATCTGAATGGGATGTATTAAAATTTTGTGTCTGTCCAGGTGCTTAAGACGGTGCTATGGTAAGCATAGTAGGTGCTTGCCAAATATTTTTGGAATGATTTTATTTTGAATAGAGTTTTCATTTCCTTTTTCTTAGCTCCTTTGAATACCTCCTGTACTATGTTTCCATGGGGCTCTATATCTGGTCTTCTGGGATTAGAAGATGAAAATCATAGGATTTAGGATGGAAGAGACCTCAGTGATCAAGTCTAACATTTTTTTTACAAATTTATTTACGAATAAGGGAACTGAGACCCAAAGAAGTGAATTGGGTGTTCTGTTCTGAAGGAATTATAACACTCTTTCCACAGGTAGAAAGTAACACATTACTTCTCTTTAAGTTTTGGGAACCAATAAAGCTAATAATGAAGGGAAATAGGAAGAAGAGGTGAAGATAAGTGTGAGAAGAGTAAAAGGCTTTGAGGCGTGTGATGACCGATTATATCTTTTTTTGGGGGGGGGCAGGGAAATGGGGGTTAAGAGACTTGCCCAGGGTCACACAACTAGCAAGTGTCAAGTGTCTGAGGTCAGATTTGAACTCAGGTCCTCCTGAATCCAAGGCCGGTGCTTTATCCACTGTGCCACCTAGCTGCCCCCCGCCATGACCTATTGTATCTTATGGAATGATAACCATCTTCATGTCTGCAAATGCTGAGAAATTTCTAAATTATCTGCAAAGGTGAGGTCAAAAAAGGAAGACAGAAACATTCCAAAGAGGTAACTTGTCTTCGGTCCCATATTTAAGGCATGAGGAATAAGATAGGACACTCACCCCTTACACGGGGACAAATTTTTTTTCTTCCTTTCCTTAACAAGTCACTTAAGGAAGTAGCCAAGCAGGTTAAAGGGGTGGTTTTCTCAAATGGTAGGAAATGTGGGGGATTTTTTGGGGGCTCCCCCCAAACAATACCATATGTTTCTAATTAGTCCATGAACATCGCTATGACCCATTTCTCTTAACCAAGTCAGCTAGAGAGATTGAACTCCCAGTCCTCTTCTCTGCCTTGATATACTCAATAAATTATATCTATTATTTTCTGCTAGGTAAGAAATATTGCTCCTAAGACTGTGAGATTTGTAAGGCCTTTATCCCATAATCACTGTGTAGGCTGCTCCTGCTAATAATGATAATAGTTGATGTTTCCATAATGCTTGCTAAGGTTTACAAAGTCATTTATATATACATATACATATGTGTATACACACACACACACACACACATATATATATATATATATATATATATATATATATATATATATGTTAGCTCACTTGATATTTGCCATGATGCTGTGAGGTGATATTATTCGTTTTCCCATTTTATAAATGAGAAACTGAAACTCAGAAAAATTAATTCACTTTTTCAGGATCTCATGGCTAGTAAATGTCTGAAGTATGATTAAAATCTTCCTGATTTCAAGTCCAAAATGCTATTCATTACATTTTTATAGAAATTGTGGGGTAAAGTTGTCAGCGGAACGATATGCTTGGAAAGATTTGGATCTTCCCCAGAGGATGACTCTGACTTATTCTCTCTAATAGCATGAAGTCACGATATTCTCCTCTAACTGTCCACGTGGGCAAAACAGGGTTATACTTACATAGATTCCATCTAGGGCATTATTTCTCAATCTTTTTGGTTTTAAGACCACTCCATACTCTTAATAATTGAGAGCCCCAAAGAGCTTTTGTTTATGTGAGTTATATCTATCAATATTTACTTTACTGTAAGTTAAAACCGATAATGAAAAATATTTCTCCATTAATTCATTTTAAAATAACAGTAACAAACCCATGTGAGCATAAACCTTATTTTTATGACAAATAAATAGTTTGCAAAATAAAAAAATAATTAAGTGAGAAAAGTGCTACTGTTTTAATGGAAGACAGCTAGAGTCTCCTATCTGCTTCATTCATGTTGTGACATGTTGTTTTGATTGAAGTATATGGCTCCACACAGATATATAGCTGGAAAAAGGAATAGTGTTTTAATAGGCATATGGTTTCTTAGTATTATTAGGAAATAGTTTTCTGGAAAGAGTCTTGAAGATAGAGCACACTTTGAGAATCACTGCTCTGGAGACTGAGCAGTTTCATGCTAATTCTGTTTATCTCTGATTGGCTATAAGGTGACAACAGAGCAACAAGTATGGTTCCTGCTCTTTGCCAGGAGAGAGGCAGCATGGAGTTAGAAGGTTGGACTTGGAATATGGGCTTCAATCCTGCCTCAGATACTTAAAATTTGATCCTGGCTAAGGGAAGGTAGGTAGGGAATTGGTTGTTTTGGTTTTTGGTTTGTTTTTGTTGTTGTTGCTTTTTGTAGGGCAATAAGGATTAAGTGAATTGCCCAGGGTCATACAGCTAGTAGGTGTCAAGTGTCTGAGGCCGGATTTGAACTCGGGTCCTCCTGAATCCAGGACCAGTGCTTTATCCACTGTGCCACCTAGCTGCCCATTGGTTGTTATTGTTGTTTTTTTAATTAATTGTATCCCCAGTGTTTGCACAGTGCCTGGCTCATAGTAGGCACTCAATAAATGTTTATTGGAAAGGTAGGTAAGTCATTTAACATCCCTAAGTCTCAGAATCTTAATATGTAAAATTGACATAATTATATCACTTACATTACAGGGTTGTTGTGAGGACCAAGTAAGACAATATATGTTAAATACTTTATAAATCTTAAATCTTAATGTCAGTTCATTGTTTCTTCTTCTTCTTCTTCTTCTTCTTCTTCTTCTTCTTCTTCTTCTTCTTCACAGCACTGATTACTGGATACAAACTTCATCTTTAAAAAGCCTTCAGTCAATGGTCAGCTTCCTGTGTCACTGAGCTGGCTAATAAAGAGGGTAGGCCAAAAGTCATGAAGGGTTTTAATAACTCCTTTATTTTTTGTTATTAATTTACAATACTGTAGCATCATATACAGTATGTATAGGAAATAAATTTACATTACATGTGAAAAATTAAATCTTATAAAGGGCATAAATTATTTGAATATAATTTTCAAAAAGTTATTGAAACATTTGACCCCTTCTTGACTTTTGGCCCACCCTGTACAAGTTTCGTGTAATGTCTCTCTATTTAGGGGCAGTAGGGATCTCAAGCAGCTTGTCCCTTCAGCTGCTGGGGTCTACCAAAGAGGAGTGGATGAAAATACTTCAGCTAAAACAGTCACTGAGACTAGAAACTTGTCCTACGGTAAGGAGGTCATGTATTTCTCTGGGAAGAACAAAGAAATGAGTGGGTCCATCAAACACCTGTGATTAAGCACTCACAGAATGCTGGGTGTATGAAGTTTTAGGCAATCCTTAGGAAAGCAGCAAAAACATTGATTTTCATTCTAATAAGGGCTTGGCCTATGTGTATAAAGTCAAGCAAATCTCTTCCCTTCTATGGGTCTTAGTTTCCTTCTCCGTAACATGGTAGGGTTGGACAAAGTGATCTTGATGGTCTCATCCAGCTATGAATCCCACCCATGATCACAGTAAGATAAGGTCTGGTCCCTGTCTCAGGTTCCCTGCAGTCCAACCTTAATCTTCCAAGAGACGGGTCCTTTTTTTGTACTTCAGGACATATTTAAGTCTTTACAATTCTCTCAAGTGTGATGTATGCATTTCTGTTCTACAAATATCCTCAAACGACTTGATTAGTTCTATAAATAATCCCCAAATTTGATAATTCTGCAATTTTGTGATTAAATTTGCTTGGGATTCCCAAAAGACGCCAGGTGGATTTGGTATGATCTTACTGCAGATAGAGAACAAGAGGAGACAAGGACATGCTTGCAAAAAATACATAAGGACATGTACATGAAAAGCACAAACAAGAACCTAACTGGGAGCAGCTGTGAGGGGCTATTTACACAAATGCTGCTGAGCTGCTGGAGTTTTGGGACTAGGATGGGGGTGAGGGTGGGGAGTAGTTTGAGAAGGCTTTATGGAGGAGGAAGCGAGTTTCTATCTGAATTTTGTAGTGGGAGAGGGACATGAGCTGTCAACAAAAGGAATGGCTCATCTTCCATCCTCCTTATCCCCTGATCACAACCCATGGAGCACTGGTATGAGGTACTCTCTCACTTCTCTTCACTCCTGCAGCATCACATATTTGTATTTATATCACTGTCAGGCAAAGAGCAGCCTCGGGATATTTCTGGAGTAATGTCAAGAACAAAAAAAATAGAAATCAGATTTGATGAGAGAAAGGGGGGGAGGGAGGGAGAGAGAGAGAGAGAGAGAGAGAGAGAGAGAGAGAGAGAGAGAGAGAGAGAGAGAGAGAGAATTTCTCAGACATCTGCCAAGGGTCAGGGAATAAGAGAGATATTATTTATGTATCTGCCTCCCCTCTTCCATGTTTTTAGGGATGCCAGAATACATTGTAAATTTGATCATCCAGATGCAATAGAGTCAATGGACAGCTCTCAGCTGCAGGCACTCAAGTGTCAGGTTATATTCTGGACCTAATCTTTGCACTCACACAGTATTCTTGGTGGCAAGGGATCGGTCAGTCATTGGCTAAACTCTCTATAATCCTCATCATTTCCCAGGTGGCAAGAAGTAGTTCTCCATAGGTAAGAAAGCTCATCTGCCCGATAGAGGAATGAGCCCTTGGGGGACAAAAGATTATAAATTTGCACTTTTGGTCATCCTTGAAAACCTTTATCCTTCCTATTGTAAGGGCTAAAATTCTAGCTATACTATCTAAAATCTAATGAGTGGTCTCCAATAAATTATAAGCTTTATCAAGAGTATTTAAGTATTTATTACAGAGCATTAAGATCAGAGAGAAAAGTAAAACTCTAACTATTTCTAAGAGACCCCTTTATCTGACCCACCATGGCGAGGTCAGGAACCAAAAGAGAGAGAGCCCCTCTGCCAGTGTCTGCTTCCTACTTAGTCCTCCTCCCCAAAATGGGAGGCTCCTCAAGTTGATTGGCTGGTAGCCTTGATAGACAGTACCCACAAGCAAACGTCACTTCCTGATGCTAAGGACCTTAACTGCATGGCTTGCCCTCAGAGGACTTCTCCTCATGGCAGAGCTTTTCTACACTAAGTCTCCAGCAGGTGGTGCAGTGGATAAAGCACTGGCCCTGTGTGACCTTGGGCAAGTCACTTAACCCTCATTGCTCTGTCCCTCCCCCCCCCACCCCCCCGCCAAACAAAAAAGGATATTGGAGAATTTAGTAAGAAAAGTTCATTAAGTGTCTTTGGCAATAACAGCATAATTGAAAACCACTATTTTGAAGGGGAATAATAATAATAGCATTTGATAATATCATTTAACTATTTAATAATTGATAATAGTAGCATTTCTATAATGCCTTAAGGTTTGGAAAACTCCTTACAAATAATATTTCATTTTATTCTCTAGGAACTAGGTGCTAATAATATCCCTACTTTATAAATAAGGAAACTGAGGCAGATGGAAGTTAGGTGACCTGCCCAGGGTCACACAATAAGGACATGTCTGAGGTAGGATTCAAACTCAGCTCCCTTACTCCAAGCCCCCACTGGACCATGTAGCTGAAAATAACCATTTGGTAGAATATAAGCTCCTCCAGGACAGGGACCATTTTCATTTTTGTCTTTGGTATCTCCCCCTGCCTGGCACAAAGCAGGTATTTAACAAATGTCCATGAAATTGAATTGAGTTCACATGGACATGTCAATTTTGGCATGTTTGCTATAAAACTACTCTCGTTACATAGATCAGGACTTCTTAACCTGGTATCCACTGGGGTTCCTATATAGAATTCAAGGCCTCCGTGAATTTGGATGGGGAAAAATATCACATTTTATATTTTTGATCAATTAGTTTCTTTTGTAATCCTATGTATTGTATTTAATGAATTTAGTAACATCATTCTGACAGGAATCAAGGGACTTCAGTAGAACCAAAAGATTTTGTTCCGTGACACATGTAAAGATCAAGAACTGCTGCTTTACAGACAACCATAGAACGTTAAATCTAGAAGGGAGCTCAGAGATCCCCTAGACCAGCCATCTCCTATGAGAGAGCAGAAAATGGACACAGATTAGGAAAGTGATCTGTCCAAGAGTCCACAGGGCATGTAACAGAACTGGGACAAAAAAACAGGTTTCCTGACTCCCAGGTCAGTCTTTTCCCCACTGTGTGACATACCTAATTGTTTCTAGAATCATCCCAATGCATCTTTCCAGCATTTCCCAAAGTTAAACCAAATACACAAACAAGAAAAAACAACTTGGCTCCGAGTGAGGACGTACCACTCAGCGCAGCTGCTGAGTTCTGGGCGAGATGCTGAAGCAGTCAGTCCCCTGGATCTCATGTGCTTGTGAAGAGAGAAAATGTGGGAGTTAGGATCATGGAAATAACCAATACTGGAATATCTGAGCAAGAGGAAGCTGGAGCAATCAAAGTGGCTAGCAACTGACCATCAACAAGTCCTAGCTTGTTATAGAATCTCTAGGACAAGGGACTCCTGACAGGTCTCGAGGCTGTTACAAAATGTTCCAGGCTATGGCAATCAGAAGGGAAGCCTGAGCCTGGGATGGTTTTGGGGGAGCGAATCTTTAACCAGGAGCTGTTGCTACTGACCAGTCATTGTGACCAGTTTAGGCTCTGAGGTGTTTTACCAGTGGTGGGGATGGGTTTGCGCTGAACCATCCTTCTTCTTTCAGTGTGGTGGAGGGAGTGAAGCCACACCAGTGAGGGGTTCAAAAATCTTGTCTCTGTTATTTACTCTCTGTGTGGTCCTGGGTAAGTCATTTCACTTAACTTTGGCCTTTAGTTTTGTGAGATTAAATGATGTCTATGGTCCCTTCCAGCTCTGCATGCTATGATCTCACTGGGTCCTAGTCAGGGCCAATGACAAACTTTTTATAAGATGAACAGGGTGCAGTCTGTGGTCACCCAGAACACAGTGATCTCCGTGGCCTGCCGGAAGGGGAGGGGGTGGAGCTCCTGACCTTAGCCTCATTAACACCAGACTCTGACCAGCTGAGTTAATCAGACTGTCTGTGTTCTCCTGGAAACACTTCCCACCCACGGTGTCTCAGGTCTGAGCACCCCACCCTGACTGTCTTCTTTCTCTCGGTCACAGACAAAGACTCGTGACAGCACGTCCTAGAAATATCTGGCCCTGAAGCTTGGCCTGGAAGAGAGGGGAACTGAGAAAATGAAAACTGCCCAGCCTACATTGTGGGTTAGGCTTCTAGCTCCATCACAGATAGCACAGCAGATTATTTGAACCCCATTTAGACACTTATCACACGACCTGTATTAATATTTACATCCAGGGGGCATCTAGGTGGCGCAGTGGATAGAGCACCGGCCCTGGAGTCAGGAGGACCTGAGTTCAAATCCAGTCTCAGATACTTGACACTTACTAGCTATGTGACCCTGGGCAAGTCACTGAACCCCAATTGCCTCACTAAAAAAAAATTACATCCAGAAGGGACTTTAGGGGTCATCTGGTCAAACCCTCTAATTTCACAGCTGAGAAAAATGGAGACCAAAGAACTTAGGTGATATGTCCAAGCCCACATAAGCCTGACATCTGAATCGAGAACTTCTGACTAAATCCAGCACTTGTATTTGAAAATCACAGATTTAAGGCTTGAAGAGAGCTCAGAGGGCATCCAATCCAATGCCCTATCTTACAGATGGGGATACTGAGGCTCTGGGAGATTAAATGACTTGTCCAGGATCACAAGGGCAGAAAGTGTTAAAGACAGGTTTTTAACATAGATCCTCTGAATTTTCTCTCTATCATACTTTTTTAGTATGGCACTGGGGTGTTTACCTATGTTTGTGCTTTATTCTCTTATTAGATGACGATTTCCATCAAGAAAGAGAAGAGATCTTAACTCTGTTTTATACCCACCCAGGTAACTAGAACAGAACTCTGTGTACAGTTGCTGCTTAATAAATGTTTCTTAAGTTTACATACCAGCAGGCCTTCCAGACAAACCCGAGACACCATTGCCAGTGTTCAAATCACACATGCTTGGGGCTACAAGGCCATCTCTCCCATTTCCCTCTGTAGTCTCGGAAAAACAATCCTTCCTTTAACACCTGTGTTTGAATCTTGGCTCTGTTGTTTACTCTCCGTGTGACCCTGGCCAGGTTAGGTCTCCCTTCTCCCCCAAACAGAGATCTTTAGAAAGGATTCTGTGGAGAGAGTCCCTCTCACATCCTGCAGGTTATCCTCATGCTATAGGAACTGGGCAGCCAGGCTAGGACAAATGGTTCTCCTTGGCTTCTGACAATCCTCTCATTGCAGTCTTAGACTATTTTTCTACCAATTTGGGGGGACACCAGCTATCAACAGGACCGTAACTGGCCATGATTGTAGTTGGTGAAAATTCAGTTGAGGGGGTGAGTAGGGTGTGGCAATGGTAGGGTGGACAGGCTGTTGATCATGGGTGAAGTCCATTTGGGAGAGGGGGAATCCTGTCCTCTGGAAGGTTTGGTCCTCAGACCCACAAGGAGATATAAGACAAGGCAAGGCTACAAGAAGAACAGAAGAGCAACAGTCCCATGGAATGGTTGTTCAGGGATTGTGTGATTTGTGGCTTTCCAGATGGAAAGGAAGCCCGCTTCTTCCCTCCCCCTCCCCCTTTGCCCATATAAGCACTCTGGGGGCAAAGCCCTTTTTGCCTTGTACTGTTGTTTTTCTTGTTTGTCCTTCATTCTCAATAAGGTCCATGACATCAGGGTGATGTCATCACTTGCACTGAATTTGATTTAAGTGAGGGAGGGCTGACCCTTACTGTCTCCTCCAGAGACATCTGGGTCCAGTGGGAAGATATATATTAAGATGACTGGAGGATGTTTTTAAGGCAATTGGGGTTGTGACTTGCCCAGGGTCACACAGCTAGTAAGTATCTGAGGTGAGATTTGAACTCAGATCCTCCCAACTTCAGGGCCAGCATCTATCCACTGTGCAACTTGACTGCCCCTATTCTGTACTAGTTACAGATCTAAATAATACTGCCACAAGCATTCAATACTCTGAGAAGCTCAATCTTGTTAATCAGTCAACACGCTTCCTCCCTTTTCTGAATCTAGTCAGCAGCTGGGTGGAACATTGGCTAGTAGGCTGGACCTGGAGTCAGGAGGATCTGACATCAAATCTGGCCTTAGACACTTCCTAGCTGTGTGATGCTGGGTGGGCAACTTAACTTCCTTCCCTGTGCCTCAGTTACCTTATCTGTAAAATGTGGGGTAATAATAGCACTCACCTCTCAGTGTTATTGTAAGGATAAAAAATAATAATTATGATGATTGCTATTCTAGCTCAGATCCTATCTGTGTAAACAAGTTAAGCTATCTATCACTTTAGTTTTCAGGTTCCTCAACTCGAAAATGAACTTGATAATTTTCTGGCCTTCCAGCTCCCATCCCATAGAATCTTCTAACTTTTATACAAAAAGGACCCTGCAGAAGAAGCTGTTTTGGTAAAGTAAAAATATTGATGAGTGTAAAGTCAGAGAACATGGTGTTTGAATCCTAGAACTTAATGTCTCTGGGTCTCAGATCCTCCTATCCACAAAATGAAGGGGGTCCAGCTGGGTGGTCCCTGGCTCCCTTCCCAACCATAAAGTCTTTGGTTCTCCTTCGGTTATTTCTTTCTCACACATGTACACTCCATGTTCTCTATTTGTCCAAGTGGAGAGGAAAATGGGGGAAAGGTTCATGAAAGATCTTTCTCTCTCTCAAACTTGATAACCCTTTTCTTCATAACCTCCCTTCCTAACCTGACCCCTTCCTATTTCTCTAGTCTTCACACTTCCCACACACTCTACCATCCAGTGACTATGTCTTCCTTACTATTCATCACTCCATCTCTCAACCACAGACATAGTAACTGGCTGAGTTATCCCCAAGGCCTGGATTTTTTCTCCCTTCTCATTTCTGTCTCCTGGCTTCCTTCAGGTCCCAGCCAAAATCCCAACTTTTACAAGAAACCTCTTAAGGTCCTCATGGGTGTGATGGTAAATGTTTAACAACCAGCTCTTTCCACCCCCACTCCACCAAACTACAATAACACACTTTTAAATTCAATATTAATATTTTCTTTATTTCTCAACTAGTACCTTTGGCACTAGCATTTAAGGGGGGCTGTCAAGTGATGGAGAAAATGGTAATAATGTTGATTAATCTCTCTCACCTATCTCTCTGTATTTCTTATATATTTAAACATGTTATATATGTAGACATATATATATATATATATATTTATATACACTCGCCTACACATTTTGCTTTTAGATAGTTGTTCACATATTGTCTCCCCCATAAGACTATGAGATCGGTAAGAGCATAATTGTTATGTTTTTGACACATGACTTTCTGTTCCACAGATACTCTCCAGTTTATGCTATTTACTACCCCTGGGAGGTCCCCTCACCTCATTGAACCTTAGTTCTTCATCTATACATGAAGGCTGGACTGGATGGCTTCTAAAAGCCCTTCAGGGGGCATCTAGGTGGCACAGTGGATAGAGCAGCAGCCCTGGAATCAGGAGGATCCGAGTTCAAATGCAGCCTCAGGCACTTGACACTTACTAGCTGTATGACCCTGGGCAAGTCACTTAACCCTCATTGCCCCACCCCAAAAAAAATTAGTCTTAAAAGCCCTTCAGCACTAAAGTGATATTTCTAAAAGCTTTTAATAGATAAAATAGATAATATTTTACACATTAGATAAAACAGATTGTATAGCTTAGATAAAACAGGTAATATTTCATATATTAGATGTTTTTTATTTACATAATATACATATAAATATAGACTATGTGTAATATATAATACATACACACATATGTGTGTATATATCTATAATCTCTGAGTGTTCATATGAACTATTTGTACCCAACCTGTGCTAGAGCCTTCTGAGCTTGTATTGGTCTAATCAGCCACAGCTGGACACACTGTACCTTGACCCCAACACAGTGATGTTATTCTGCTCTTCTTTGAGAATGAAGGACAACAACCAACCAATGGGGAAGGAGGAGGGGAGTGAAGAGACTGGAATCTGTTTACTTGGAAATCTTTCAAAACAGAGAAATTCATATATGTGGGCTATTGGTTCATAAACATGGAAGAAATATCTTTGAACTTAGAGACAAAACCAGGTTCAAATTCTTCTTATGCTTCTTGTGATATGAGGCAGGGCATGTTACCTTTGTTTTATAACATGAAAGGGTGTCTTAACTCAGGGTCTGTAACTTAAAACAAAAACAAAACCCTTTAATAACTGCATTTCAGTATAATTGATTTATTTGTAATCCTATGTATTTCTTTTTATGCATTTAAATAGCTCATTCCCAGGCAGAGTCTCCAGCTTCCAGCAGACCCCTAACAGACTGCACACACAAGAAGCTTGAGAGGCCCTGAACTAGATGCCCTCTAATCTGTTGTCCAGCTCTAACATTTTGGGTTTCTGACACCTCGCTGTCTGGAGGCAGGGGGATAGTAGGGGTGACCTTTGGAGGGTCCTGCCAGCTTCAGGGGTCTGGGATTTTATAGCACTTCAGGATGTGTGGCTTCTCAAGGAGTATGGAAGTCACGCAGTGACTTGTCCATATGGTGGTTGCTCCTCACAGAGGGTAATAAATATGTGGAGTGAGTTGCCAGAGAAGGTGATTGAGCCCCAGAGATTTAATGAGATCAGGAGACACAGGGCTCTACATCTGGAGGGGAGGGGGATTCCGGGACCTGGTGGGGAAACCAGAAAGGTGAGATTAAAAGCAACCAGAAGAGGGCTGGTCCAGAGGATTCACATGATCTTCACCTGTTTCCAGGCCTCCTCTGTTTTCCTGCATTAGGGCTATAACATTACCAGGGTGATCATTTGGAATCAAGATTCATGTGAAGAGAAAAATCAGAACAAACCCTAACTTTGGCCTAACTTCTGACTCAAAGACATAGGAGACATTAGGAAATCTTCTTGATCTTTGTTGTATTTTTTCTCTTTTCTTTTTTTTTTAGCTCTTTTTTGTGTATTTATTCTTTCATCAGAGTTTCTGACCATATTGAGTACAAAGTCATCACCGGATATCCTACCACTTGTACCATCTACTGTGGTGACTGCTTAGTTGTGGGAGAACATCCTTATTTATTTCAATGCATTAAATTTTGCCTTTGCCAAAGTCCACCCAACATGGGGATCCTGGATTCTCAAAGACTAAACTAGGAGAGTGGTCTTATTGTATCCCTGCTTAATAACACTTTCAGTTGTTCCTTATTACTTCCTTGATAAAATACACAGTCCATGACTTGCTATTTAAGGCCCTTTACAAACTAGCACTAGACTTAACTCATATTAATTTTCCTTCATTAACTTGATATTTTATCCAAATCGTAGTACTAGTTATTACTCACACTTGACATTCTGCCTCTGGCCTTTGTTCATTCACACAAACCATCCCCATTCCCAAGAATGCCGTCTTTCTTCATCTCTCTCAAACCTTTTACCATCAACTATATCCAAACCTTCCTAATTGGTCTCCATGTTTCCAATATCTTCCCTCTCAAAGCCAGCCTCTACCCAGCTGCCAAAATATTTCTCCTCTATCATCATTCTGAATGTGTCACTCAGGAATCTTTAATGGATCCTTATTGTCTTTATTGGGGGGGGGGGAATACAAATACATTAAAACAAAAGTACATTTAAAATCTTTCACAATCTGACTCCAGCCTACATTTCTAAACCTATTTCACATAACTCACTTCATAAATCCTCAATTCCAGGCAAACTATCCCATTTACTTTTGGGTAACTCCTCAACCTTCATGCCTTTCCCATGCCTGGAATGCTCTCTATTCTCATCTCTGTCTTCCACTAAAGTTCTTTTCACAAACTACTTCCAACATGACTTTTCTGATTGCCCTTAGTTCTTTCTCCCTCCTTGAATGATATTTATCTTTTAAAATGTTGCATGACACGCCCATCCCCAAAATCAAATATAAGCTACTTGTGGGCAGAGATTTTTTTGTTGTTCTTGCTTGCTTTATTTTTGTTTTCCCAGTGCCTAGTGCAGTCTTGAATATAGAAAGGATTTAATAAATGCTTGTTGGATTGCAACAGATTGAATTGAATGGGATCTTGAAATCCTTCTTTCTACAAGGTGCTGTTCCAATGCTACCTCTTGCATAAAATCTTCCTTTTTACCCCGGTTATAAATGTTCTCTCCCTCTTCAGATTAATTTGTGAACAAGATGGATGGCCATGCCAAAGAGATGAGCCTTGACATCCATAAAGGGAAATAAAATGGATAAAATTAATATTGCCCAGATTTTAATATACAATCAAACAGGAAACTCAGTGAGTTGGTCTATTTTTATACATATCTTGGACAGGATTACAGATGGACACTGAACTTGACTTAGAACTGAATAGGAGGAGGAGATCCAGCTGGAAACTACATTTGGGAAACTACATAGGGCTTTTAATGATCCCTAAGCAGCTTTCTCCTCAACCTCCTATATTTGTTTTAAGATCAAATTTATCTGAGTGTTGCTATATATCTGCAAACCATGAAACAACAAAATAAGAAAGTCAAAACAGTAGGTAATCCACAAGGCAATGGATTGATCCATGGTGGGTTTAAGTTGAGTACATCATGTTAAAAGGAGGACTGATACACAGGAAGTGTTAGAAAAGATAGCATCAAACAGAACATATATGACTGAAAAAGTAGGGGTGAGGGAGCTGGATATGCAACAAGAGTAGAGGATAATTAATAATAGTCCAAGTGTTGTTAAGCTTTAAATAGTAAATAAACCACAGAAAGACCTCTAGCTTACTGGGTGGATTTTTATGGTGAATTTATAGGCAAACATGTTGAAGAATGATAGATGAGAGTTTGGATGAATCTTGATCTGCACAAGTACCCCAGCAGGTGAGATTATGAATCTACCAATGTATTGAAAGAGAATTTTCAGAATAAGTAATTCAGTACATTTGCCTATATTTAGAAGGCCAGGGAAAAAAGGGGATAGATTTCTTGTTCATCTGTTGTGCCTTTTAGATAACTTCATAATCTGAAATCTCCATCTCACAATTTAGGTTGCTTTCCTCAAATTCTCAGTTTTTTATTTTTTAATTTTATTTATTATTTTTTTTAGTGAGGCAATTGGGGTTAAGTGACTTGCCCACAGTCACACAGCTATTAAGTGTTAAGTGTCTGAGGCCAGATTTGAACTCAGGTATTCCTGACTCCAGGGCTGGTGCTCTATCCACTGTGCTGCCCCAATTCTCAGTTTTTTAAATGAGCAAACTGAGGCTCAGGAAAAACATTGAATTGCCCAAGGTTATACAGGTTTGTTGTTGTTCAATCATATCTGATTCTTCATGACCCCATGGATCATACAAAGCCAGTCCCTTTTATCCTCTACTGTCTCTCAAAGTCTTTCCAAGTTCATTGCTTCCATGATGCTATCCATTGCATCCTCGGCTGTTACCTTTTCATCTTCAATCTTTCCCAACATTAACATCTTTTGCAATTAGTCTCATCTTATTATGTGCTCAAAATATTTAAACTTCAGCTTCAATATTTGACCTTCTAGTCAATAGCCTGAATTCATTTCTTTAAGTATTGACTGATTTTATTTCTTTTTTTTATGAGATATTTTATTTTTCCGTTACATGTAATGATAGTTCTCAACTTTTGTTTATACATGCTTTACAATTTCAGATTTTTCTCTGTCCCTCCCCTCCCTCCCCCCTCCCCTAGACAGCAGGTAATCTGATATAGGTTATATCTATATATCTCTATACATATACATATAGATATATATATATATATACACACACACATATATATACACATAATAACATTAATCCTATTTCTGCATTAATCCTGTTACAAGAGAAAGAATCAGAGCAGTGATGCAAAACCTCAAAATAGAAAAAAAAAACAACAGCACCCAAAACAAAAGAAATAATATGGTTCAATCAGCATCTATAGTCCACAGTTCTTTCTTTTTTTTTTCTTGGATTTGGAGATCCTCTTCTATCATGAGTTCCCTGGAACTCTTCTGTACCATTGCATTGGTGAGAAGAGTATAGTCCATCACAGTAGGTCAACACGCAATGTTGATGATACTGTGTACAATGTTCTTCTGGTTCTGCTCATCTCACTCATCATCAACTCACATAAGACCCTCCAGGTTTCTCTGAACTCTTCCTGCTCATCATTTCTTACAGCACAATAGTATTCCATTGTATTCATATACCACAACTTGTCCAGCCATTCCCCAATTGATGGGCACCCCCTCAACTTCCAATTCCTTGCTACCACTTAAAGAGCAGCTATAAATATTTTTGTACATGTGGGTCCCTTTCCCCCTTCCATGATTTCTTTGGGCAAAAGACCTAAAAGTGGGATTGCTGGGTCAAAGGGTATGCACAGCTTTATTGCCCTTTGGGCATAATTCCAAATTGCTCTCCAGAATTGTTGGATCAGCTCACAGCTCCACCAACAATGCATTAGTGTTCCAATTTTCCCACAGCCTCTCCAACATTTATTATCTTCCTTTTTTGTCATTTTAGCCAATCTGATAGGTGTCAGGTGGTACCTCAGAGTTGTTTTAATTTGCATCTCTCTAATCATTAGAGATTTAGAGCATTTTTTCATATGGGAATAGATAGCTTTGGTTTCTTCATCAGAAAACTGTCTGTTCATATCCTTTGACCATTTCTCAATTGGGGAATGACTTGGATTCTTATAAATTTGATTTAATTCCCTATATATTTTAGAGATGAGGCCTTTATCAGAAGCACTGGCCTCAAAAATTGTTTCCCAGCTTTCTGCCTCCCTTCCAATTTTGGATGCATTGCTTCTGTTTGTACAAAAATATTTTAATTTAATATAATCAAAATCATCCACTTTGCATTTTATAATATACTCTATCTCATGTTTGGTCAAAAACTGTTCTCCTTTCCAAAGATCTGATAGGTACACTATTCCTTTCTCTCCTAATTTACCTATGGTATCACCTCTTATGTCTAAATCATGTATCCATTTTGACCTTATTTTAGTATAAGGTGTAAGATGTTGGTCTAAGCCTAATTTCTGCCATACTATCTTCCAGTTTTCCCAGCAGTTTTTGTCAAATACTGAGTTCCTATCCCAGAAGCTGGAGTCTTTGGGTTTATCAAACACTACATTACTAGTGTCATTTACTACTGCATTTCCTGAGCCTAGCCTATTCCATTGATCTACCACTCTATTTTTTAGCCAGTACCAGATAGTTTTGATGACTGCCGCTTTATAGTAAAGTGCCAGGTTTGGTACCGCTAACCCACCTTCCTGTGAATTTTTTTTCATTATTTCCCTGGATATTCTTGATTTTTTGTTTTTCCAGATGAATTTTGTTATTATTTTTTCTAGCTGTATAAAATAATTTTTAGGTAGCCTGATTGGTATGGCACTGAATAAGTAAATTAATTTAGGCAGTATTGTCATTTTTACTATATTAGCTCTGCCTATCCATGAGCAATTGATATCTTTCCAATTATTTAGATCTGATTTGATTTGTGTGAAGAGTGTTTGGTAGTTGTGTTCATAGAGTTCCTGGGCTTGTCTTGGCAAGTAGACTCCCAAGTATTTTATATTACCTACCGTTACTTTAAATGGAATTTCTCTTTCTATCTCTTGCTTTAGGTAGATACTGTTTATTATTCTAAGGAAAGCTCCCCCTATTCCTAAACTCTCTAGTGTTTTTATTAGGAATGGGTGCTGTACTTTGTCAAAAGCTTTCTCTGCATCTATTGAGATAATCATATGATTTTGGTTGGTTTTCTTATTGATGTGGTTGATTATGTTAATAATTTTCCTAATGTTGAACCAGCCCTGCATTCCTGGTATAAATCCCACCTGGTCATAGTGTATTATCCTGGTGATCACTTGCTGTAATCTCCTTGCTAATATCTTATTTAAGATTTTAGCATCAATATTCATTAGGGAAATTGGTCTATAATTTTCTTTCTCTGTTTTTGCTTTGCCTGGTTTTGGTATCACCACCATATTTGTGTCATAAAACGAATTTGGTAGAACTCCTTCTTCACCTATTTTTCCAAATAATTTGTATAATATTGGAATTAATTGTTCTTTAAATGTTTGGTAAAATTCACCCGTAAACCCATCTGGCCCTGGGGATTTTTTCTTAGGGAGTTCATTAATAGCTTGTTCAATTTCTTTTTCTAATATGGGTTTATTTAAGGATTTTATTTCCTCTTCAGTTAACCTGGGCAGTTTGTATTTTTGTAAATATTCATCCATTTCATTTAGATTGTCAAATTTATTGGCATACAGTTGGGCAAAATATTTCCTAATTATTGCTTTAATTTCCACTTCATTGGTGGTAACATCACCCTTTTCATTTTGATACTGGTAATTTGGTTTTCTTCTTTCTTTTTTTTAATCAAATTAACCAATATTTTATCTATTTTATTGGTTTTTTCATAAAACCAGCTCTTAGTTTTATTGATTAGTTCTATAGTTTTTTTGCTTTCAATCTTATTGATTTCTCCTTTAATTTTCAGGATCTCTAATTTAGTGTCTAATTGGGGATTTCTAATTTGTTCTTTTTCTAGCTTTTTAAGTTGCATGCCCAATTCATTAATCTCCTCTTTCTCTTTCTTATTCATGTAAGCATTTAGAGCTATAAATTTTCCCCTAAGCACTGCTTTGGCTGCATCCCATAGATTTTGGTATGTTGTCTCATTATTGTCATTCTCTTGGATAAAGTTATTGATTGTTTCTATGATTTCTTGTTTGGCCCATTCATTCTTTAGAATGAAATTATTTAGTTTCCAATTGATTTTCATTCTACTTTTCCCTGGCTCTTTCTTACATGTAATTTTTATTGCATCATGATCTGAGAAGGATGCATTTACTATTTCTGCCTTTCTACATTTGACTATGATGTTTTTGTGCCCTAATACATGGTCAATTTTTGAAAATGTGCCATGTACTGCTGAGAAAAAAGGTATATTCCTTTCTATCCCCATTCAATTTTCTCCAGACATCTATCATGTCTAACTTTTCTAGTAATCTATTCACCTCTTTCACTTCTTTCTTATTTATTTTTTGGCTAGATTTATCTAATTCTGAGAGGGGGAGATTCAGATCCCCCACTAGTATAGTATGACTGTCTAATTCCTCTTGTAACTCATTTAACTTCTCCTCTAAGAACTTGGATGCTATACCACTTGGCGCATACATATTCAATATTGATATTACTTCATTATCTATAGTACCTTTAAGTAAGATGTAATTTCCTTCCTTATCTCTTTTAATGAGATCTATTTTTGCCTGCACTTTGTCTGAGATAAGGATTGCTACCCTTGCCTTTTTTACTTTAGCTGAGGCATAATATATTCTGCTCCAGCCTTTTGCCTTTACTCTGTGTGTATCTCTCTGCTTCAAATGTGTTTCTTGTAAACAGCATATTGTAGGGTTCTGGTTTTTAATCCACTCTGCAATTCGCTTCCGTTTTATAGCAGAGTTCATCCCATTCACATTCACAGTTATTATTACTGACTGTCTATTCCCCTCCATTCTATTTACCCCCTTTGTACTTTTCCCCCCTTCTTTCACCCTATTCCTCCTCACCGACGTTTTACTTCTTACCCCTGCCTCCCCCAATCTGCCCTCCCTTTTTATCACCCCCTCTCTTTTCTTTACCCTTTTCTCCCTTGCTTTTGTCCTCCCTTCTATCAGTCCCCCCCTTTCCCTTCCCCTTTTGTTTCCCTAAAGAATAAGTTAAGTTTCTTTATCTCAATGAACATATATGTTATTCCCTCTTTGAGTCAAATCTAATGAGAATAGGGTTGAAACCATGTTCCCCCCTCCTTTCTTTCCCTCTATTATAATAGGTTTTTTCCACCTCTTCATATGATATAATTCATCCCATTCCACCTCCCCTTTCCTCTCCTCCCCATAGACTCCCTTTTTATCCCCTTAATTCTTTTGTATCATCACATCAAAGACAATTTATATTTATACCCTCTATATAAAGTCCTTCTCTCTGCCCAAATACATCTACAGTTCTTAAGAGTTATGAGTATTATCTTCCTGTGTAGGGATATAAACAGTTTAACCTAATAGGGTAACTTTTTTTTTTCCCCTCTGTTTACCTTTTTAAACTTCTCTTGAGTCTTGTATGTTGAGATCAAATTTTCTATTCAGTTTTGGTCTTTTCACCAGGAAAGATTGAAAGTCCCCGATGTCATTAAATGTCCATCTTTTCCCCTGAAAGAAAATGCACATTTTTGCTGGGTAATAGATTCTCGGCTGCAATCCAATCTCCTTTGCCTTCCGGAATATCATATTCCAAGCCTTGCGGTCCTTTAATGTTGAAGCTGCCAGGTCCTGAGCAATCCTGACTGTGGCTCCATGATATTTAAATTGCTTCTTTCTGGCTGCTTAGAGTATTTTCTCCTTCACCTGATAATTCTGGAATTTGGCTACAATATTCCTTGGAGTTTTCCTTTTGGGGTCTCTTTCAGGAGGTGATCGATGGATTCTTTCAATGATGATTTTATCCTCTGATTCTATGATATCAGGGCAGTTCTCCTTAATAATTTCTTGGAATATGGTATCTAGATTCTTTTTCTGGTCATGGCTTTCAGGCAGTCCAATGATTCTCAAATTGTCTCTCCTCGATCTGTTTTCCAGATCAGTTGTCTTTCCTATGAGGTATTTCACATTTTCTTCTATTTTTTCATTTTTTTTATTCTGCTTGACTGATTCTTGGTGTCTCATGGATTCCTTATCTTCCAACTGTCCCACTTTAATTTTTAAGGCATTGTTTTCTTCAGTGAGATTATGCACCTTTTTTTCCATTTGGCTAAGTGAATTTTTTAAGGTACTGTTTTCTTCAGTGAGATTGTGCACCTTTTTTTCCATTTGGCTAAGTGAATTTTTTAAGGTATTGTTTTCTTCAGTGAGATTATGCAGCTTTTTTTCCATTTGGCCAAATGAATTTTTTAAGGCTTTGTTTTCTTCAGCTTCCTTTTCCAAGCTGCTGATTCTTTTTTCATAGTTTTTTTGTTTTGTTTTCATTTCTCTCCCCATTTTTTCTTCTACCTCTTGCAATTGATTTTTAAAATCCTTTTTGAGCTCTTCCAGGAAGGCTTTTTGTTCTTGCGACCAATTCACCTTCCCTTGTGAGGCTTCAGATGTAGACAATTTGAGGCTATTGTCCTCATCTGAGTTTGTGTTGGCTTCTTCCCTATTGATACAGAAGCTCTCAATGGAGAGGGCTCTTTTTTGCTTCTTACTCATTATTGCAGCTTATTTATTTATTCTTTAAGTTGAGGTCTGCTCTGGGGGCACCAGGGTCCCTGTTTTGGGCTTCTTGTGCAGGTGTATATGTGCTGTGTGACCGGGCTTTTACTCTGAGGCCTTTATGGTGTGTGGAGATGCCCCGCCCTGCACTTCCTGTATGATTGTGCTCGGCCAGCCAGGCGCCAGACCCCAGCGTCTGATCCCGCCGTTCGTGGCCCCCTCGGCCAGTGCAGGTAAGTTTTTCCACTGTCCTTGGCCACCAGATTTTTGAACCAGGTTCCAGGAGCCTCAGTTGTTCGGCTGTGGCCCGCAGCTCCTGCTGACTTGCCCCGACCCCTCGGCGCTGGGTTGCTGCCCTGCGCTGGGCCTCCCTTTTGCCCGAGTCAGACCGACCTTTTCCTGAAGTCTTCTAAATTATCTCTGGTTGGAGGACTGTGTCTCTCTGTCTCTTTGCAGGTTCTGTAGTTTCAGAATCCGTCCAGAGGCTTGATTTAATGTTCGTTTTGAGGGAACAGAAGGAGAGCTCAGGCAGCTTGCTGCTTCCTTTCCGCCATCTTGACTGATTTTATTTCCTTGCTGTTCAAGGGACTCTCAGAAGTCTTCTCCAGTGCCACAATTCAAAAGATAGAAAAAAACCCTAATGGAGTTTTGTAAAGATAAGTTGCTGGTCATAACAAACACTCTTTTGCCATAATCCAAAAGGCAACTTTACACATGGATGTCACCAGATGGTCAATATAAAAATCAAATGATTATCTACTTTGCAGCCAAAGGTGGAGAAACTATACAATCAGTTAAAACAAGACCTGTAGCTGACTATGACTCAGATCATAAGCATCTTATTGCAAAATTCAGAAAAATTGAAGAAAGTAGGGAAAACCACTCGACCATGTAGGTATGACCTAAATAGCATCCCTTATGAACAGGAAGTGGAGGTGATGAATAGATTTAATGGATTAGATCTGGTAGATAGCAAATCTTAAAAATTATGGGTAGAAGTTCACAATATTGTACAAAACCATTTTAAAGAAAAGATGAGCAAGAAATCAAAATGTATGTCTGATGAGGCTTTTATAAATAGCTAGGAAAGAAGAAAAGCAAAAAGTAAAGGAGAAAGGGAAAGATATACCCAATTGAATGCAGAATTCCAGAGAATAACAAGGAGAGAGAAAAAAAGGTTTCTTAAATGAACAAGGCAAATAAATAGAAGAAAACAATATAATGAGAAAGACAAGACATCTTTTCAAGAAATCTTCAAGAGATATTAAGGGGAAGTTTCATGCAAAAAATGGACATGATAAAAGATAAAAATGGTAGGGATTTAATAGAAGGAGAAGGGATTAAGGCTACGTAGGCAGTTATGGCAAAACCAGGAAAACAGAGACTTGTGACTTCCACTAAAGTTCATTGCCCACTACACCATGCTGTGCATCATGACTCCTTAAAGATTTCCTGAAGATGTATTCTCTAGCTCTCTTTTCCATATGTTACCCATCTGGGAGATATCCCCAATGGACACTGTCCCCAATTGCCTAGGTGATTGCTTCTCCTCAACACTCTTTGGCAAAGGATCCTCTTGGAAAGTGGGTAGATGTGACATGAACTCTTCTAACATCTGATTTCAGCTGGCCACCAGATGTGCATTTAGTAAGTCAGGGAAAAATGGCAATATTATAGAGAAGTGAATTCCAGTATGATTGACATATATCTGCGTTGAATCTGGTATAGGACATCCTCAGGGGTTAAGCCTTTTCTAAGGGCCCTTAGGGGAGAACAAAGGAGCCCTGAATGGTAGATAACTATTCTTTTAGCTGCTCTTCTCTCTACCCAGGAGAGCATCTGTAATTTAGCAAAAATGATCATCTTGGACGAGTATGATATCTAAGGTATCTTATACCTTTAGATTCCATGAAAACCAAAATTAAAGGGATTTAGAAAAAATAACTCAAAATTTGGTGTAGGAAACTCTCCCTACATAGCTTCCCAACCAAAACCAACTAAAGGTGTCATTGATTACCAATCATTCTCTTCAGTAGATACCTGTTGAGGATGGTGGTAGAAATCCTCTCTTTTGTCCTGAGTCAATAAGGCTTTTTAGCTTCAAAGGAAGTAGGCTGTGTCTTTGTCAGTCCTATGCATAGGAAACCAATTTGGACTCTAGAGATTGAAGAAAGAATTGTATACAATTTTAACTTCAACAGAATGAACAAACATTAACAACAATAGCAACAACAACAATAAATGAAAATGCTTCCCTTTACCACTTTTCCCAAGAGAATCTCAATAGAGAGTAGCATACAAACCAACTCATTTATCTGTTTTTCCCACATCCCTTTTATTTTACTTCTAATGGAGTCTAAAATTCCCTTCTCTTTCTTTTTACTCCCAGACAAACTTGGCTCCGTAGCTGTATTCTACCCTATAGTCTCCACTGTGTCAGACTATACCCATACCTCCAAAGCTAATGATGGCTTTATCACTTTTTTCTTGATCTAAAATTAGCCTTCCATAAGCTTATGTTATACCTGGCCCTTGGACTCTAGTTTCATTTATTTTGAGATTGCATTTTTGGTAAAACCTAGTGTGGCAAGCCTGGAAGACACAAACTGGAGACACTCTTCAAATTAGTTTCCATACAATTCTCCAAATCTCTAAGGAGGTAATAGTATGACACAGGCATCCAACTGGGCCTAGAGCCATCACCACCATGATTCTGTCATCACTTGGCATGGTCTGGGGCAATGTCTCCTTTCTGTTACTCAAATCATTCAGCCAGTCAACAAGCATTTATTAAGTGACAAACATGTGCTATGTGCCAAAGACACAAAAACAAAAATAGCTTCTGCCCTCAAGAATATGTAGATAATTAGGTATACACAAAATACATGGAGTATATGGAAGGCAATCTGAGGGGGGAAAGAATTAGCATCTGGGGGTCTTGGGAAAGTATCTAAGTAGGTAAAATTTGAGCTGTGTTTTGAAGGAGATCAAGGAAAGTGAGAGGCAGAGGTGAGGGGGTAGATCTTTTCAGTCACGGGGAACAATCTGTATAAAGATAGACAAAAGGGAAGTCTAATGTTTGAAGGACTACAAGAAAGTCAGATCCTAATGAGTATGGAGAGGAGTATAGGGTAAGAAGACTGAAAAGGGAAGAGGTGATAAAGGTACAAAGAGCTCTGAATGCCAAAAAAGTAGATTTTGATTTTGACATTCAATCCTGGAAGCAATAGATAGTTATGGCAGTGGTAGTGGTGACATGATCTGATTTATGCTTTAGAAAAAATCACTTTGACAATTAAGTGGAGGATGGATTGGACTGGATAGAGACTTGAGGCAGGCAGTCTAGTTAAAAGGCTGTTATGATGTCCATGAAAGAGATTATGAGGGCTTGAATTAGGACTATGGTTGTGTGAATAGAGAGAAGAGGACATGTCTAATGAATGTAGAAATAATAAGATTTGTCAATGGATTGGTTATATGGGATGAATAAGAGTGAAGAGTTAAGAGTGATACTGAAGTAGCAAGCCTAGGCAACTGGGAGAATGGTGGTTTTCTCAGTGGTAATAGGCAAGTTCAGAAGAGGGGTGGGTTTTGGGAGAATAAGATTGGATATATTAAGTTTGAGATGCTCATCAGATATCCAATTTGAGACATCCAAAATGTATGACTGTAACTCAGAAGAATATATGTGTGTGTGTTTCTCTCTCTCTCTCTCTCTCTCTCTCTCTCTCTCTCTCTCTCTCTCTCTCTCTCTGTCTCTGTCTCTCTCTGTCTCCCTGTCTCTCTTTCTTTCTTTCCACACACACACACACACACACACACACACACACACACGCAATTTCAGAATCAGGAATCATCCACTTACAGATGACATTTGAACCCATAAGAGCTGATGACATCATCAATAGAGATAGTATAAAGAAAAAAAAGAGAAAATAAGTCAAATAGAGCTTTGAGAGACACCTGTCGTTAGTGGGTGTGGTGTTGATGAAGAACCAGAGAAAAACTGAGGAGTGGTCATACAAGAAGGAGGAGAACCAGGAGAGAACAGTGTCATGAAAACCTAGAAAGGAGAGATGACTTAGGAGGAAAAGAGGGTCAGGAATGTCAAACATGGCAGAGAGGTCAAGAAGGATCAGGATGGAGAAAATACAGTAAGATTTCCCAAATAAGCCACCACTGGTATCTGTGGAGAGAGAAATTTCAGTAGATTGATGAGGTTAGAAGCCAGTTCTGCAGAGGATTTAGAAGCTAATTAAGAGTGGTAATAGAGGCACTGACTGGAGATGACTTTCTCAAAGAATTTAAGCATAAAGGGTAGGATTTATGTGAAAACAGCTTAACAGGATAGTCAGATTGAATGTGGGGTAATTTTTTAAAGATGAGGGGGCATGAGAATGTTTGTAGATAACGGTGAAGATAAGGAGATCAGGGAGAAATGAGAAAGACTGAGAGACAGAGACAAAGAGAGAGTAAGGGAGAGAGAGAGAAGGGATGATAGTGGAAGTCAGTACAGGATGGGATCAAGGGTATAGAGAAATTGCCTTTGGCAGAGAAAAGAACTACCTCTTCATGAAAGACTAGAGCAAAAAATGAGGTGGTGTGAAAAGTTTGAATTATATGAGACAAGGAGTAAGAGATAAAGGAAAACGCTCAGCAAAAGTTCTCTCTCTCTCTCTCTTTTTTTTTTTTTTGGTAAGGTATGAGGGTTAGGTCCTAGGCTAAGAAGATAGAAAAAGGAGGTGATACCATTGGAGGTGTGAGGGTAGATGAGTTTGCTGTGGAGAATGGGAAAGGAATCTATTAGAGAGGAATGGAATGTTTGCTGCATCAAGGGACCAGTTGAGATTAAATAACATAAATTTTTAGTGGGCCAATCAGCATGGTTTCATGATTTCCTCTAGTTCTGATCAGCAGCTCATGAAAAGGAGTAAAGGAAGGAGACAGTAGGTGGGAGCAATTCAGGGGGATTGGTAGAACATGATTGATAATAGATGAAAGAGACAAAAGATTCAAGAGTAAAGCATAGTATTGAGTTAGTTTACTAAGGAGTCAAGAGTGTCAAAGAGAGTGTAGATAGTACAAGGATGATGGGTTGGGAAAAAATGGAGTGGTAAAGAGACTGAAAGTCAGTGAAGATGAGGGACAGGTTTAGGGATCTTATATCATGGGAAAAGATAGAATTATGATCAAAGAAAAGTCATAGTTTGTGAACAAGGAAGGAGATTAAAAATATAACCACTTCTGTGTGTAGCAGAGGCAGAGTGATGGAGGAGGTCATAGGAATTGAGTAGTCTGAAAAACTGAGAAATTGGGTTATGAGGCAAGCAATATGGGTAGAAAAAAAGACTGTGAGCCAGGCACTGACCTCATCAAAGTCTGAATAGGGGAGGCAATTGCTCAGATTAAAAAATATATCTTGGTTTAGCAACCAGGAAGCAAGCCTCTTGTCTGATGGTGGGTGTTTTAACAAACACCAAAAACTGCAAAATTGACTTGGGTATCAATTGACAATAACTCAGTTCTGGATTGGGTGGCTAGTATTACTTCACTCCTGACTAGATCAAAGGAAAAATGAAAGAGTGACAGCATTGGATTCTATACTTCCTGCTTCAGACCCTCAAATGTGTGTGTGTGTGTGTGTGTGTGTGTGTGTGTGTGTGTGTGTGTGTATTTGTGTATCTCTTTTACTGATTTACTGTTCTTTGCCTTATGGTGATTTGGGAAGCAAACCTTGGTTTTTTTAGGCTATATTCAATGTGTAGTAAGCCCTCAGAAGCTGAAATGACTTTAAGTATGAGGTCAGAAATAGTCTGTAGCTTAGCCCAAATGCAGAGTCCCAGCACAGGGTTTACCATCAGGTGATTTTGTTTATTTTTCCATTTTGTTTTAGAGGATTTTTTGATCACATTAACTCATGACATTGCTTACCAAGGCTTGAAAGGATTTGAATCTGCATCGTCTAAAGGAATGTCTGCATAGAAGAAATCACACATCCCTAATACTTGAAAGTTAGCATGATGATGGAGACAGGCGCATTCTGCACTTGGAATTAGAAGGCTCACCTTCAAGTTCTGGTTCTAGAGCTGGGCCTATGGGTAGGCAAGATGGCCAGCTATCTAGAATGCACTATGAAAGGGCACTTTAAAGTATTACTTTTACAATAAATAAATAAATAATTACTTTTTAATAAATATGCCTATTTTAATTCCAGAAAATCCTATTTGTGATGGGTATTTATTTTATGATGTCAAGATTCATGTGTTACTGTGGACATTGGAATGATAGAGAAAATGTCATTTTCTTTCTTTTTCGTTTGTTCTTTTTGGAATCTGTGTCTCCCATTTCTCATCTAGGCTTAGAACTCCTGGAATCCAAAAATATAGCAACCCCAATCTCCCTGGTAGTAGAGATTCTAGGCCACACTACCATGCCTGACCCAGGATGTCATTTTCAAAATCTGCTTAGGGTGCACAAATACCTTGTCCCAGCTCTGGGTGGGTCTGCCATTTTTTACTGTGTAGTTGTCAACAGCATATAGGGAGGGACTAGGGTTGTAGCACTCTGGTGCTATATAGTATTGAGGGAGAGGGGCAGGAAGGAGCTCTCACCACCTGAGTAAACAGCTTCAGGGAACTGTACTCTACAAGGGTTGGTAATTATACACAGAGTATTTATTTAATAGTGGCCCCAGCATTAATAAATATAGTGATCTGAAAATATCACACTTCATTCTACAGAAGCCAAGCATGCAGCAAAGCAATCTGTGTACAACTGCCATTGGTGTGGAATCTGACTCAGTTTGCTGATATCTCTTTCTACCCTCAGGTGTCCTGTGCAAGCTCACTGTGGCTCTCTCCAAACTCAGCTGGCTCCATTGAAACCCTTTGGAAATGGGCTTGTCCAAAGCCATAGGAGTGGTCAGAAGGAAGATGGGAAAGTAGTCTACCTTATTCTTTCCCAGCGCTCCAGAAGAACTGTGTTATGCCAATTCACAAGGCATAACTTCTCTTTCCCTTCTTCTCTGAGATAAGAAAACGCAGAGCACCTTGATTCTAAGACAAAGGTAAACTCAATTTAGACAGTTATGCTTGAATTAAAGAGGCTGGTGGAAACAAGATGTGGGCTTACTGCCACACGTGAAAATGAGGCCAAATTGATTGCCCTGGCCTTGATTCACAACTTAATTCAACAACCCTGTCACTAATCGAGAATCAGGAAATCAGTTGCCTGCTACAGAGTCTATATCCAATCCAACTAATTCATTGGGAAACCTGACTCGTTTTTTAATCAAACCTCTGATTGGATAGAGATGGGATAAGGAATTTAACATACTCCAGACAGCATGTAACTGGTCTGAAACTTGGAAGCTTCAGTTGATGGCATCCTGGAGAAGGGGGGTAATTCGAGTTCTTCCTTTTGTCACCATCACTTCCCTCCAAGCCAGAGTTAATCTTTATAATATATAGGGCCTTGGGGGCAGCTAGGTGGCGCAGTGGATAGAGCACCAGCCCTGGAGTCAGGAGTACCTGAGTTCAAATTCGGCCTAGACACTTAACACACACTTACTAGCTGTGTGACCTGGGGTAAGTCACTTAACCCCAATTGCCTCACTAAAAAAAAAAAACAAAAAAAAAACAAAACCCCAAAAAACCCCCCAATATATAATAGGGCCTCCAATTCACTTTTTGGAGTTTGGATTATGAGCCAATAAAGGAGAGGCCTATACAGAGAATGGGTCCGATGTGAATAATAATAATAATAATAATAATGATATCTGATATTTATATAGGACCTTAAAATTTGTAGAGCAGACTCTCACTGTGCTTTGAGGTAGATCCTACAGGTGATATCATCCCCATTTATTAGATGAGGAAGCTGGGACATTGTGTAGATGGGTATCCCCTAAGTGGAGCCATGAACCTGTTTGAATTCAGCCTCACTGGGCAAGTCATTTAAACGTTGTCTGCCTCATTTTCCTCATATGGAAAATGGGGCCATTAATTTTAGCCACCTCTCAGTTTTGTTGTGAAGATAAAAATGAGACCTTTGTAAAGTGCTTTGCAAATCTTCAAGCTGTCTATAAATGCTAGATTGCAAGTCAAGACATCATCTTTCTGATGTCATTGATCCTCTTCAAAAATGAAGGACAAACAACAACAACAAATGCTAGGTATTAAGTGGCATGCCCAGTGTCACTAATAAATGTCCGAGGTAGGATTCAAACCTAGGTCTGTTTGAATGTTTTAAGGAGTAGGTAATGTCTCCTTGTCCATAGAAAATCACAGAAAGCTTTTTGGAAGAGGTGGGAACCAGAGAGAAGGGGGAGGAGATTGTTTGGCATAGACATGAATGAGGTAGGCTCTCCACAACAAAATAAATTGATTATACCAATCCCAAAGAATGTTCAGCTTCATGTAAATCGAGGTTACAAACTACCACTTGCTGCCCATGTCAAAAGATCCAGACTGTCCAAATACCTTCCTACCCTCTCTCCATGATTTTGAGCTGGTTGCCCCCGCAAGATGGAAATACTCTGCCCCCTCACCTCCTCCTCTTAGTTTTCTTGGTCCCCTTTTGTAGGAGCCAGTCTCTCCTGATAGTGGTTGTACCTTCTGAGATTATTTCATATTAAATATATTTGTATTAATGTATCTTGTATGTGCATAATTTTTTTTCATATTGTCTTCCTTGTTATTTAATGACTTGGAAGGAATGAAGCCCCAGGACTGTTCTGGGGAGAAAGGGTCAGTTTCATCTATGGCAGACCAAACAGATTAAGAAGTCTTCATGGTTCCCTATGAAGACTAACCATTCCTTCATCACATTCACTTTACTGGCTCTTGGCTTAATCTCCATGACCCTCATTCTCCACTATCCCCCCCTCCATTTTCATGGGAAGAGACTCTGTCCCCTCCAGAACAAGCACCCTTCCTACCAGCTGTTTTGAATCTCTTTTCTCTAATTAAAAGCAGCTTCTCTTGGGGGAGGGGATGGCAGAACTGCAGCAAAGAACATACCCTTCAGCCCTTTTCCCACTCTTCCCTTCCCTTCTCTCTCTTCCCTCCCTGGGGTAGATTAGCTCTTCATTTCCCAATGATCTGATGGGGAAGGCAGCTCATCAGGCCTCATCATTGGTTTCTGGGCTATGGGGCACTGGTCCCCCTCCCTCTCCAATCCCAGCATTTCTTCCTCAGTTCTACCCCAGAACCTATCTGGGCAACAAGTGGTATATCTCCCTCAACAAAAGCCAGCGCCTTTCAGAGGAGTCTAACTGCCTGAGGTGGGGACTGGTTTCCCTAAGGTGTGATCAAGGTACTAAGTTAAAAAAACAACCAACCAACCAAAACAACTCAGTAGCTATCCTTTCCTGCCTCAGGTCCTAAGACCAATTCATTCAGACAATCTATCAAAGCTCAAAATAAGTCTGTCCTTTCCAGATGTTTCAGTGTCTATGAAGGCATCAATGTAATCAGTCAAAAAGGTCTCTTAAGAATCTACTATGGGGCAGCTAGGTGGCGCAGTGGATAGAGCACTGGCCCTGGGTTCAGGAGGACCTGAGTTCAAATCCGACCTCAGACATTTAACACTTACTAGCTGTGTGACCCTGGGCAAGTCACTTAACCCCAATTGCCTCACACACACAAAAAATAATAATCTACTATGTGCCAGCCATTGAGCTAAGTTCTAAAGATACAAAGAAGCCCCCTCTACCCTCAAAAAAGTCCCTGTCCTCAAGGAAATCATAGTCTAATAGGGGAAAGAACATGCAAACAGCTGTGTGCAAACAGGATATATATATATATATACATATATATATATATATATATATGATAAATAAAAGACAATGAAGGGAAATCTCTAGCATTGAGGGGGACCGGGAAAGGCTTCTTGTAGAAGAAGATAGTATTTGAGCTGATACCTGAGGGAAGCCATGAAGTGAAGATGAGGAGGGAGAGAGTTGCAGGCACAAGGGACGGTCAGTGAAAATGCCAGATGGAGTATCAAGTGTGAAGAAGAGGTGGGTCAATGTGGCTGGATTGCAGAATATGGGGTTGGGGGTGGTGGAGGAGGAGTACACTGTAAGAAGACTAGGAAGGTGAGGAGTGGTTGGAGGATTTTATATTTACTCCTGGAGGTAATAGAGAGCCACTGAGTTTATTGAGTAGGGGTGTCGTGGTCAGATGGCAGCTTAAGAGAGATCAGTTTAGGGGTGGCTAAGTGGTGCAGTGGATAAAGCATTGGCCCTGGATTCAGGAGGACCTGAGTTCAAATCCGGCCTCAGACACTTGATACTATCTGTGTGACCCTGGGCAAGTCCCTCAAACCTTGTTGCCAGAGAGAGAGAGAGAGAGAAGTTTGACAATTGAGTGGAGGATGGAATGAATGGGGCTGAGACTTGAGGCAGGGAGGAGACCCCCTAACAGCAGGATGTTGTAGCAGTACAGGAGCAAGGTGATGAGGGCCTCCACCTGGGTAGCACAGAGTCAATTATCCATTTGTTTTAAATTCCCACAAAACAAATTAGGTTGTGTCTAAACTGTGGTTAAAATTGGCTTCCTTCTCCCCCGAGTCACAGAATGCTGACAGGTCATCCATTCTGGCTCCTTTATCTTAGAGAAGAGGGAACTGAGGCTGAGAGCCGTGAGGCAATTGGCCACGAGCACAGCCAGTCTCCAAACTCTAACTCCAGGCTGCTTTCTGCAGCACTCTGCTGTCTTGGCTCAGAACGTGAATACTCACTTCACATCTCTTTTCTTTGTTCCTTGCCTTTGTCCACAAATACCTTTCCATAGGATCAGTCATCTAGTCCAGGAGAGCTCATTTTACAGATTTAAAATAGGAAGCCCAAGGACAGGAAATGACTTATCTAAGGTCATGTAGGTTGTAAGTCCCAGAGCTGAGTTCTGAACTTCAGGTTCTCTGACTTAAAATCTGTTTCTCTTCCTACTATAGTATATTATTCCTCAGGTACTCGATAGTGTAGAAATTACTTTGGAGAGGTGACATATAGAGGCAAGCACTAAAAATTACCTATTATGTGCCGGTCATTGTGCTAAGTGCTTTCCAAATATTAGCTCCTTTGATCCTCACAGCAATCCTGGGAGTAGATGTTATTATTATTTCTGTTTGAAAACTGAGATAGAGAGTAGTTAAGTGAGTTGTGGAGGATCTCACTAAGAGTGTCTAAGAAAGATCAGATTTGAATTTGGGTCTTCCTGACTTCAGTCTTAGTACTCCATCCCCTGCATCCCCTAGCTGCTTCTAGAAAGATATTGAGGCAGCTAGGCAGTACAGTGGATAGAGTACCAGCCCTGGAGTCAGGAGAGCCTGAGTTCAAATCTGGACTCAGATACTAATTATGTGACCCTGGACAAGTCAGTTGTCCTTATGTATGTATTGCCACTGCACCCAGATGGTTTTGAAGGAGAGTGTGAGGTTAGCAACTTTGCACAGCCCTCCCTCACTTAAATCCAACTCACTTCGTCATGATATCACCCTGATAAAGGATAAATAACAACAATAAAAACAACTAGAAAGATACTGTGGCAGGCAGTGGGTAGAATACCAGCCCTGGAGTCAGGAGGGCCTGAGTTCAAATCTGACCTCAGATACTTACTAGCTGTGTGACTCTAGGCAAGTGACTTAACCCTAATTGCCTTCCTCTCTTACCCTGCCCCCAAGAAAGAAAGAAAGAAAGATATTGTATGATAAAGGCTGGCAAAATGCAATGTATGTGTAAAAAAGTGGTGTTCAACATGATTTTTATTGACATGGTAGCTGAAGTTATACAGGGAAGTGTGGGTACCAGGCACTTGTGTGGTTTAGGATCATCAGATCACAAATTTAGAGCTGACAGGGACTTCAGAGGTCATCTAGTCAGAATCCTTTTTTTTTTTTTTTTTTTAGTGAGGCAATTGGGGTTAAGTGACTTGCCCAGGGTCACACAGCTAGTAATTGTTAAGTGTCTGAGGCTGGATTTGAACTCAGGTACTCCTGACACCAGGGCTGGTGCTCTATCCACTGCGCCACCTAGCTGCCCCCAGAATCCTCTTTTTATAGCTAAAGAAATAGGAGTACAGAGATGGTAAATCTCTGCTCAATGATGTTGTTGTCCATCCTTGTTTTTTTTTGAGGAGGATCAGTGATATCATAGGGAGATGCCTTGACTTATAAGTGAACTGGCCTTAAGCGAGGCACAAAGTTATCAGCCTCACTCTCCAGAGTCATCGATGTCCAGCGGCAAGATAAGACAAGACAAAAGACAAGACCAATAAGGTGACTGTCAATGGGCTGTGTTGTGGTGGATGACCTTGGTGTCCAATCATGCTCTGTAGTGCCTGCTTCGGCCACCTTCCTGGCTGTTGGAACATATTGTTCTCATCTACCCATTCCATGGGGGAAATCTGCACATGCTTGGGGCAGGCATCCCCCACCTCACCAACAGGTTTGAGACCTGTTGGTTACCCTCACTGATACATAGTTAGCAAATAGCAGAGACAATATTTGTGCTTAGAGTCTCTGACCCCAAACCCAACTCTTAGCACAGTACCTAAAACCAATCTTACTCCAGGGCTTTCGGGTCCTAAAACTTCCAAGAGCCTAAGGGATAGTTTCTCTCTGGTGTCCTCTTCTGTATCTCTATGAATAGCTTATGCAGCCCAGTTGAGCAGAGGGGGCCTCTCTGGGCACCTAGACAGCTGTCACCACATCCCACAGCTTAGGAGGGAGCAAACAACTGTAGACTTGGCAAACCACTCTGGAAAGGTTGCTGACCCCTGCTGTAGAAACACTCAGGTATTTTGTCTGCTCTCCCAGGCACCCTGTCCTGCAATACTCTTAGGACACTCCCCACAGGCTGAGGGAGCACATCTGTTTAGGGTTTATTTAGCACCTGTTAGATGCATTGGCTAAGCTTACTCGGTTGGGTATGGAAAATGTGCACATCATCAGAAAGTGTCATCCAAATCCTCTTTCAGTCTAATTCTGTGTCTGTTCCCTCTATAGCTCTGCTAGGCTCAATGGCATTTGGGCCTTCTTTTTTACCCCAAAAGAGCCTCAGGCAGTCCATGCTTCTTGATTTGAAAGCCCATCCAGTGAATAGCAGTGGGATTGGCTAGTCTATTCTTTAAGCTGTGTCTTTTTTAGAAACAATGGTGGAACAGCTGGGCTGAGGGATAGCAGCTGGGACTACAAATTCCAGAGGCTAGCAAGGGGCCAACACTTGCTCCTAGGGGGGAATAAAGTAATCTCCTGATTTAAAACCGAAGAGACTCAAAGCAGCAGAACAAGAGAAACTCATGGAGGAATTTGCCAGAAGCAAATTTTCTAAGATGCTTCTCAATATTTTTCATATTCAATCTCAATACTGCTTTTATGCTCACTCTGCCCCTAAAACCTCATATCCATTGCCAGAAAGTTCCCTCTAATTGCTCTTTTAGGTGGAGAGAAGTGGAAGGAGTTACTGAAATCCAAGAATAATGCCCAAACATTATTAAGTCCATCTCCCTCCACTTTTATCAAAGGAGATGAACATTCTGTAAAGGAGAAATAGCCATGGTCAAGAGTGGAACAAAGCAGGCCTGTTTAAAAACAAAAACAAAGAGCCCTATAGATTGGTTATGAGAAGACAAGCTGGCATCCCAGATAACCCCACATATGCTTTTTCTTACATGATGGAAATTTACAAGTGCCTAGGAGTCTTTGGGAAAAGGAAGTAATATTCAGCTCTGCACCTGGATATAGATAATGCTTACCTACAGCTGGGGACTTAATCTTTTTCTGTATTGTGGATGCCTCTGCCAGTCTGGTGTAGTCTATAAACCTCTTCTCAAAATAAAGTTTTTAAAATAAATATGTAAAATAAAACACACAGGATTCAAAGGAAATTGATTAGGTAAAAATAGTTATAAAAGTACTAAAAAAAGGGGGGGGCAGCTAAGTGATAGTGGATAGAGCACTGGCCCTGAAGTCAGGAGGACCTGAGTTCAAATCAGACCTCAGACACTTGACACTTACTAGCAGTGTGACCAGGGGCGAATCACTTAACCCCAATTACCTCACAAAAAAACCAACAACCCCAAAACAAAAATACTAAAAAAATTGCAGGCCCTGGATAAAGAATCCCTGACTAAGAAGGATACCTAACTTCTGTCTACCTCTGTTTCCTCACCTGTAAAATGGGGATAATAATAGCACCTACCTCTCAGGGTTGTTGTGAGGATTAAGTAAGACAATTTATGTAAAGCACTTTGCAAACCTTCACCATTATATAAATGCTGGCTATTATTATTACTAGTAATTATTCCTATTATAGTTCATGGTCCCCTGAACCATTCTGCCAAAATGTCTGTAGTCTTTTATTGAGGATTCATCCCTTTGGATTATAACTTTTTATTACCAGAAGTCCTCTATTTCAGCATAAATAACCCATGTAAAAATAGCAGACTAGGTCATTTTATTTTTTATTTTCAAATACAATTTTGTGTTCCCCCCAATTACATGAAAAAATAAATTTTAACATTAAAAAAATGAGTTCCAAATTCTTTCCTACTCTCCCTCCTCAGCCCCTTCCCTGAGACAATAAGCAATTTGATATATGTTATGTATATGCAGTCATGTGAAACATATTTCCATATTAGTCATTTTGTGGAAGAAAACATGAGTAAAAGAAAAAGAGGAAGGAAGAAGGAAGGAAGGAAAGAAGGAAGAAAGAAAAAAAGAAAGCAAAAAATAGTACGTTTTGTTCTGTATTCAGACTTCATGAGTTCTTTTCCTGGAGATTAATAGCATTTTTCTTTTTCTTTTTTTTTTTGGTGAGGTAAGTGGGGTTAAGTGACTTGCCCAGGGTCACACAGCTAGTAAGTGTCAAGTGTCTGATGCTGGATTTGAACTCAGGTCCTCTTGACTCCAGGGCCAGTGCTCTATCCACTACACCACCTAGCTGCCCCAGCATTTTTCATTATGAGTCCCTTGGGATTAGTTTGGATCATTGTATTACTAAGAAAAGCTAAGTCATTCACAGTTGTTTATCGTTGTAATATTATTGTTATTGTGTACAATCTTCTCCTGGTTTTGCTCACTTCATTCTGCATTCATTCATCCAAGAGTTTCCATGGTTGGTTTTTTTTCCTGAAATCATCCTTCTTATCATTTCCTATAGCATAACAGTATTCCATTAGAGTCATATATCACTACTTGTTCATTTTCCAACTGAAAGTCGTCCCCTCAATATCCAATTCTTAGCCACCACAAAAAGAGCTGCTGTTTATACCTTTATACAAATATGTCCTTCTGCGCATCCCTTCTAAAAATTTCTTTGGAATACAGACCTAGCAGTGGTATTGCTGGATCAAAAGGTATGGACAATTTGATAGGCTTTGGGAATAGTTTGAAATTGTTCTCCAGAAGGGTTGGATCAGTTCACAACACTACAAACCATGCATTAATTTCCCAGTTTTCCCACATTCTCTCCAATATTGATTTTTTCCTTTTCTGTCATATTAGCCAATCTGCTAGGTATGAGGTGGTACCTCAGAATTGTTTTAATTTGTATTTCTCTAATCAATAGTGAATTAGCATATACTTCATATGACTAGATAGCTTTGGTTTCTTTGAAAATTGACTGTTCATATCCTTTGGCCATTTATCAATTGGGGGAATGACTTATATTCTTAGAAATTTGACTCGGTTGTCTACATATTTGAGAAATTAGGCCTTTATCAGAGATACTTGTGGAGCAGCTAGGTGGCTCAGTGGATAAAGCACCAGCCCTGGATTCAGGAGGACCTGAGTTCAAATCCAGGCTCAGACACTTGACACTAGCTGTGTGACTCTGGGCAAGTCATTTAACCCTCATTGCCCTGCAAAAAAAAAAAACAAAAAACACAAACAACAACAAAAAAACAAAATAGAGATACTCGCTATAAAAATTTCCCCAGTTTTCTCTTCCCCTTCTAATTTTAGTTGCATTCATTTTGTTTGTGCAAAACCTTTTTGATTTAATATGATCGAAACACTAGGCTATTTTCTGTCATCAATGGCTTAGAAAGGATTCATTTAGCAATTTGTTTTCTAAATGAATGGTGCAAAGGATGAGGGATGCATCAATTTTGATTGGGTTGGTGGGAGATAATGAAAATTTAATTCAATAAAGCATTCATTAAGAACCAGCTATGTAACAAGCACCATGGTAGGCCCTGGGGATACAAAGACAAAATGCCTTCAAGCAGCTTATGTTCCATTGGAAAAGTACAATACCATCACAAATATATGCAGAATAATACAAAAATAGTTTAAAGAAAGAAAGAGTGCTAATAACTGGGAGGATCAGGAAAGCTCACATGGAAGAGGGGGTACCTGAACTGGGCTTTGAACAAGCTAGGGATTCTATAAAATGGTGGTAAGGAGGGACTGTATTCTAGATATGGAGGGACTCTTATCAAGGGGTAACAGCTGGCAGGCCAATTTGACTACAGTTGGGAGTATATGAAAGAGAATAATAGGAAGAGTTTCACATTTGAAGCACTGCTCAGGAAAGCCAATCTTGGTAAGATGTGGGAGGTGAGAGCAGGGAGGCTGAGATTGAAATGTTCAAACATAGCTGGTATGACCACTTGGTAGGGATATTATAGAAGCTGATTTTGTATGGAGGAGGATATTGAACTAAGAAGACCTCTTAATTCCTTTCTCATTTGAAAATTCTGTTGTTCTAGCAAGGGCAGCTAGGTGGTGCTGCAGCGGATAGACTGCCAGACTTGGAGTCAAAAAGACTCATCTTCCTGAGTTCAAATCCATCCTCAGACATTTAGTAGCTGTGGGATCCTGGGTGAGTTGTTTATCTCTGTTTCCCTCATTTTCCTCATCTGTAAAATGAGCTGGAGAAGGGAATGGGAAACCACTCCAGTATCTTTACCAAGAAAACCCCAAAAAGGGTCATGAAGAGTCGGACACAACTGAAAAAAAGAAAAAAGATGAACAATTGTTCTAGCAAATAGGAGGAAAGATTTCTATGTTTAGAGTCAGGGGGCCTGGGTTCAAATCCCAGTAATTTCTTTTACTTACAAGTCATTTCACTATTCTTGTCTTCACTTTCTTCATCTATGAAATGAGATGATTGGAAGAGATGAGTCCCTTTCAGCTCTAAATTTATGATTTGATGAGACACTGTAGGGATTTGTTGGCTGGACAGCTACAGACAGTAACTAGTAGGGAGTGGGAAGGAATTGAAAAAGGGCCTATTAAAAGAGATGATAGGAGAAATCTCCTGCTTCCTTTAAATGATTTAATGCCAAGGGGGTTGGACTAGACAACCTCTAAGGTACCTTCTAGTTCTAATAACCATGGACCTTATAAATTCCTCTAGGATTTTGGAAATGGCAGGAACCTGAGCAGTCAACCCAGTTTCCCCTCCTCCAGAGTCTTTCCAGATTGGAGGATGCTCGCCTGATCGCAGCTTTTATCTAGTTCCCAGAAGAGGAACCAGAATCCTTCATCAGTCAGCTACTTATTTATCATCAGAGCTGCTCCTGTGCTGGCAGATTTTGTTTCAGTAGGTCAGTCCTCAGGGAAAAGAGGTGACTCTCTCACAATAGCTAAGCTTTCATCACTTTCACAAAAGAGCCACTCACAAATCCGGCATGGGAATAGGAGGATAGCCTGTAGCCCAGGAAGAATGAGGGAGATGAGGGTGGGTCAGAAGAGAATCTGACAGACAGGAACACGACCCACTTTCTTTTCTGCTTCCTCTAGGGCTTCATGATGCTGATGAGGATGGAGAAGTTAGCTATGTTATCTGGGGGCTTGGAGCATGGTCACTGTGTTTGTGATAGGTGGGAGTAGGAAAGAGTATAATGGTCAGGCATTCATTTAGTTAAAAAAAAAAATCCAACTCAAGGCTCTGATTCTATATGGCCAGGGGTTCCATAGCAGCTTCAGTCTGAATCATTTCTCTTTAAAGCATAAGCATCTCATTCTGTTGCAAGTAGATGTCCTGTCTAGTAAGATTGGGAAAGCAAGGAAAACAGGAGAGGAAGAGAAGGAGGCCATTCATCTTTTGCAGGCAAATACATTTTATTAGCAAATTCTATAAATAATGATTGGTTTAGAGCTAGAAGAGATGGAGTGCAAATATTCTTAACTAGAGTCCATGGATAGATCTCAGGGGGTTCATGAACTTGTATAGGGGGAAAAAAACACCTTTATTTTCATGAACTTTGGCTTCCCTCTTGATTCTATTTAAAAAAAATGTGCCTTTGAAATAATTATCAGTCTATCAATATTTGTTAAGCACCTATTGTGTCTGAGGCACTGTGCTAAGCTCTGGGGATAAGCTTCATGAGACTGACAAATGAGTCAATGATACAACAAAAAGATCTAGGAGAATGCACTCTTTTACAAATGAGGATAGTGATGTGTGGAGTTGGGAAAGGGCTTGTCCAGGGTCATGCTGGTACTGAGCCTGAGAGCTGGAATATGAAATCAGGCCTCTGAAATCAATTCCAGTCTTCTTTCCACATTTCTGGATCATCGATCTTTTATTTTTTTTCTTTGTGATACATCTTTATGGTGTGTATATATGGTGGTGTATGCATGCATATCCAAATATACTTCATGTACCTTTAAATAAATCCTTAATGGTCCTTTGGTCTCTGAGGGGAAGGTGAGGCTGTTTGTGTTCCAAGATCACATTTTGATTTGCCCACAGCAGGCCTAGCACAGCACGCTATTTCTATAAATGGGGCACGATGGTGTTTTGTTATGAAATGACTTTTGATGTAGGACAGCCACAGTCCAATGACTTCCAAATATATTTCAACCCACCATAAAAAAATAATAACAACAGATCTCTCCATGGCCACAGGCTCTATGCACAAGTTTCCAGGAACTCAAGGCCTTGTACTAAGCCAGGAGAGAGAAATATTGATTTAATAATGATAGATGTGCCCATCCCATCTCACTCTCCGGAGCACTCCCTAATCCCAGGAATAATAAATGGGATAGCCAGTCTGTTTGTCATAAGAACTGACCTATCCTGTCCAAGAGAGGACGCAAATCTTCTCTGAAGTTCCATGGACCATTTTATAAGTATTCCTCCCTGGCCCCAGCTCCAGATTCTACAAAGTCAATGAGTTTGACGGTATGCTTTTCATTTTTGCTTAGGGACAGACTGCTTTTAGGATGTGATCCTAAAACCGGTCTCAAAAAAAAATTAAAAAAAAGGGCAATTAACAGGCCAATGAGCTTAAGGGTGTTGGTTTTTAAAAGCCTAGAAATTTTAGAGTTTACTGGGATAAATAAGTGCCCTCACAAGGACCACACAAGTTGACCCTTGCAGTGGCCCATTTTTGAGTGACAAAACTTAATACTTGAACACTGATGGACCAAAGGCTTGGGCAATTAAATTTTAGAGTCTACATCTGACTTATGGTTCATCTTCTGCAGGGGTAAACTTCCTTGTCACCCTTTATTCCAGGATTCCTTCATCTTTTTTTATATCATGGATACCTCTGGCGAAACCTGTGAACTCCTCTGAATGTTGTTTTTTTTATAAAATAAACACATAGGATTACAAAGTGAAATAAGTATATGAAAATTCAGTTATCAACAATATCTTAAATGATGAAACATACTGTCCACCTCCGAAGAAAGAATTCATATTGACGTAACACCAACTGAAGCATGCTATTTTTCGCTTTCTTTCATATTTTTCTTTTATTCAAGCTTTCTTATACAAAATGATAAGTATGATAATGTTTTATATAATCATATATGTATAACCTATATTTGATTGCTTACCACCTCAGGGTTGGGGAGGGGAGGGAGGAAAGGAGGGATAAAAATTGGAACCCAAAACTATAAATAAAAATGTTTATTACTTTAAAAAAAAGTGAATGGGCCTCAGGTTAAGAACCCCCGTTCTTTTCCCTAACTTTGTTGTTGTTTAATCATTTCAATTGTGTCTGACTCTTCATGACCTCATTTGGAGTTATCCTGGCCAAGATACTGGAGTGGTTTGCCATTTCCAAACATGTTTAAGTGACTTTCCCAGGGTCCTATAGCTAGTAAGTATCTGAGGCTGGATTTGAACTCACATCTTCCTGACTTCAGGCCCAGCACTCTATCGCATACTCCTAATTACCCTCAATATAAGAGATCCCATTTGACTCAGTAGCATTTCTAATGGGGAGTTTCTGAAAAAGAATGGCAGGGCTCTGAATAGATTCCTAATCTCCTATCACGGAGATATACTTTTATAGAAATAGTGAAAACTATGATTCTAATCCTTGAGCTCTCTTGTTTCATGTTTTTGGCAGTGAGGTACATATCCCAAGGTAAGATGTGCCAGGGCACCAAGCCAGGGATGGAAGTAACTGGCTTTCAGAAGTAAAACCTAGTGACCATATCATATGGAGAAAGCTCACTGATGATATTAAGATACCTCCCAATTTGGCCATCAGAAAGCAGTCACCCTAAAATATAATGCATGGGTGACAGTCTTCAGATCTGGAAAGAAAAACACGGTTTAAAAGCCTATTGACAGGGGGTGGCTAGGTGGTGCAGTGGATAAGCACCGGCCCTGGATTCAGGAGTACCTGAGTTCAAATCTGGCCTCAGACACTTGACAATTACTAGCTGTGTGACCCTGGGCAAGTCACTTAACCCCCATTGCCCCGCCAAAAAACAAAAACAACAACAACAACAACAAAAGCCTATTGACATGTTGACCTTTGATGTTCATATTTCTAATGATAAATATTAACAAAAATATGCCCTTCTTCATAGAGTCTAGAAAAAGGAATGACAGGGAACAAAAATCTTTCCATGTATTTCCAACAAGCATATTTCTGGAGTGACTCCCTGGCTGGTTGACATCAATATTTGAGTTCCTTTGGCATACACCCGAAGGGGCGATTTAGGTGCCACAGGCTAACACAATATGATGTCACTGATCATTAAAGCCATCTAATTCCTGTCGCTTTGACTCCATTAAAGCAACCTGCCAATCCCCGCTTGGTTTCCTTAATTAAGTTCCCTACTGGCAAGGGGGAACATTGGCCAGTGAATGAATCTAGGCTACCCTTCTTGGCTGTTATATTTCTCAGTTTGCATTTGCAAAATGACATTCTGCTTTATGAATTAGTCTCTTGGGAGTTTAGTTCGTGAATCAGTTCACTGGGGCTGATCATCTCTGGAAGAAGTGACAGAACTGAATTTTGAAAGCTGAAAAGTTGAGGACTGACTTCTAGAACTGAGACGTAAGGAACAAACTCGAGTCCAACTGACCGCTAATGTGTGGAGAACTGGGTTCTTTCTTATGTGATTCCTAGGTAAGTTCTTACTGTGATTCTTACCCACCCCTTTGATATTAAATCTCACTAATTCTGCTCCCAGGTGAATCTCTAAGAGCAGAGGTATCTGGGTGGACTTGGCATGAGAGGGACCCATGTTCAAATCCCATCTTAAAACATGTACTAGCCCTGTGGCCCTGGCAGGTCACTTATCCTATTTGAGTCTCAGTTTCCTCATCTGTAAACTGGGCTTAATAATAATTTCTACCTCATAATGTTTGTTCAGAAGATACTGGTTATCATATGTAAAGTGTTTTGCAAACCTCAAAGTTCTATGTGGTTAGTTTTATCATCATCGCTATTATTATAGAAACTGAGACCTAGGGAAGCAAAATGGTTGGCCAGTCATAGAATTTCAGAGTTGGAAGAGACCTCAAAGGGAATCTAGGCCAGCCCATCTTAGATATGGGGAAATTGAGGCCCCAGAAGTCAAGTAATTTGGTCATATAAGTTTGTTGTTGTTCAGTTTTCTGACTTTTGGTGACCCCATGGACCACAGAACTCCCGGCTCTTCTATTTTCTCCACTATCTCTCAAAATCTGTCCAAGGGTCATATAGGTGTAGCATGTGGCAAAGCCAGGATTTCTACCAGTATCCTCCATGTCCTACACAATCTTTTTTTTATATATATATTTTTTTAATTTTTTTAGTGAGGCAATTGGGGTTAAGTGACTTGCCCAGGGTCACACAGCTAGCAAGTGTTAAGTGTCTGAGGCCGGATTTGAACTCAGGTCGTCCTGACTCCAGGGCTGGTGCTCTATCCACTGCGCGATCTGGCTGGCCCCATCCTACACAATCTTAAAAGGAAAAGGCTTTACTAGATCAACTCCGCAATCCCTTCCAGTCCAGGCATTTTTTAAAAATATTATTATAAGATTAGATTTATGCTTTAGAAAATTTAATCTGGAAAGGAGGTTGGGGAACTGCTACCAAGGAGACCATTTAAGAGGTCTATTCCAACAGTCTCATCACTCAGTAATGAGAGCCTGAATTAGAGTATACTCTTTTTGGTAGAAAAACATTTATTTTTGGCAGTTTGAATAGAGAATTGGAGCAAGGATCAGAAAGACCTGAAATCAAATCCTACCTCAGACATTACTAGTTGTGTGATCCAGGGCAAGTCACTTAACCTACCTGTGACTCAGTTTCCTCAACTGTGAAATGAGCATAATAATAACGCCTATTTCCCAGGGTTGTGGTAAAGCAGATGATATTTTAAAGTGCTTTGAGACTCGGGGGCAGCTAGGTGGCGCAGTGGCCATGGAGTCAGGAGGACCTGAGTTCAAATCCGGCCTCAGATATTTGACACTTACTAGCTGTGTGACTCTGGGCAAGTCACTTAACCCCAATTGCCTCACCAAAAAAATAAATAAACAAACAAAAAAACCCTTGAGATGCTATATAAATGCTGTTGCTGTTGTTGTTGTTGCGTTGGAACCAGAGACGATTTATTGGATTAGACTTGTGATTTTATTGGTGTTGGGTTCAGATAGGGAATTCTGGGGGGGGGGGTCACTCTTGCAATGCAAACAAACAAGTAGGGAATGAGTCTAGAAGTGAAGTTCAGACACCCACTTTGTGGACCAATTATAAGTGGATTCTTACACAGACAGGGAAGAGTTTAACTCTGTGGTTACTGAGGTCCTTTTCTTTTTCTTTTTTTTTTTTGGTGGGGCAATGGGGGTTAAGTGACTTGCCCAGGGTCACACAGCTAGTAAGTGTTAAGTGTCTGAGGCCGGATTTGAACTCAGGTACGCCTGAATCCAGGGCCGGTGCTCTAACCACTGCGCCATCTAGCTGCCCCTCTGAGGTCCTTTTCAATGGAGAGTCTGTGGGAAGAGAAATGTGAGGATGGGGGGAAGGAAGACCATCTTGTTCATCTCTCTGACTCCTGGGAGAACTAAATCTTCCTGGTAATAGTGAGGTGGAAGACTGTCTTCAAGCAATAGTAAGGGTTGGGAAAATACCACTTGGCCTCATGGAACAAAGGTCTAAAAGGTAGCAGATCTATGGGAATTCAGACGTTGTGTCTGAGCGGCCTGTCTTTTCTACTCCTGTTTTTGTTGTTTGTTTTGTGCATAGCTGAGTTCTCTTAGCCCCACAAGAAAGGAGACATAAGGCAAAAAAAAAAAAAAAAGATGGCCAAGTGGAGTGGGTGGTAGATGGTGGCTGGGGTGAGGGTGGGAACATTTGCAAATGTCGGGGGAAAAGCCCAGTCATTCGGTGGATGGTGAGAGAGAAGGAGGGCAAAGAAAATGTTTGTGGTTGAATAGTTTTGGAAAGCCCTTTACAAGGTTGAGTGGCGTGATTTCATGCCTTTACCGCAGGCATTTTCCTTTGGAAAAACCAGCGACCCAAGAAAGGGGTCCCTGGGATAATCCTTTCGATGGAGGCAGTAACACGGCTGCCCAGGGCCTCAGCTAAGGGCAGAACAAGTGAGGGCGGGACTACTCTGTTTGGAGAAGCTCATCTTTAATTGGCAAGGCGCTGAGCACTTAGGTGCTCTGTCAATAAGTACTTTGGAGGAGAGATAAATGAATTTGGAGCTGGAGAGGAGAGGAGGGTGTCTGGGAGAGGATAAACACATCTGAGGCCTTCTCCAGAACCCCTTCACTGAAGTGCTTCGCAGGAGACACTGGGAGGTTGGCTAGCACAGGACCCAGCAAAGAGAGGGGTAGGGGGTCACTCTCAATTAATCTTTTTTAGAGGGAATTTTTTGCTGGGAGCTCAGCTAGAGGACTCTATAAGTTATAATTAATAACCACAACCACCATAGGAATCTTCAAATATACTAAATTGGCTCAAAGAGATGAGATGAGATGAGGATTGACATCCAGGTTCATGGACAGATATGTCAGGCAAGCATATATGACTAAAAGAAATGGCGGGGAAGAATGTCAAAGGGCTCTGTGTTCTAGCATGCTCACATCCTCACCCAAAAAAAGAAAAGAAAAAACTCAACTCCTTGAAATAGGAAGAGCTTATGGGGAAAGCATAGACCTGGGGAGAGAAGATTTTTGGGGGAGGTGACATTCAGATTTCAAGAGATTTATTCCAATTCAATTACTGTTAATGATTTGATATTACCTATACAACATTGGACAAATTACTTAACCTCTCAAGTCTTTTTTTTTTTCCTGGGCAATGAAGGTTAAGTGACTTGTCCAGGGTCACACAGCTAGCAAGTGTCAAGTGTCTGAGGCCATATTTGAACTCAGGTCCTCCTGAATCCAGGGCTGGTGCTTTATCCATTGTGCCACCTAGCTGCCCCATAACCTCTCAAGTCTTAATTTGGTCTTCTATAAAATGAGGGTTTTGGAGTAGATGACTTATGAGATTCTTTCCAGTTCTTAACTATCTTTTTGATTCTGTTTTTCATAAGTATCAACAAGTAGTCAGGGAATTTGTGTAAGGATGCCATTCCTTTAGATAGCAGCTTCCTTTCTAGCTCATAAGAAAATCTATAAATTCAAGTTAATCAAACACTCTTTGCTTTATAAAAATTTCAAAGTGCTCCCCAACACCCCACCCCCCGCAAGCTCTGGAAGTCCTTTTACTGTTTAGCAGAATCTAAGAAGTCCACAGCTACATAATACTTTAGAAAGATCTCTGGATTTGGAGTCAGCACTCCAGTTTGAATCCCAGCCCTGCTCCCTTATGACCATGGGCAGATCATTTCATTCCTCTGGGTCTCCATTTCCACACCTATAAAATAATGGACCTTTACAAGATCATCTTTGAAATTCTTCCCAGCTCTAAGCCTAGGATCCTATGAGTCAGGTCTGTTGGTAAATGTTTAACAACCAGCTTTCTGGGGGGAAAAATAAACCTAGAATATGCTTTTAGGTTTAATCTTCATTATTGACACTTTCCATCTCTTTCTTATTTTAGGCAAACCAACTAAATATCAAATCAAGTCCTGAATCGAGCACTGAAGTGTTTACAATTTTCAAGGTATAAATTCTCAAATGGACAATTTAACAATCAGCTCTTACATGCCTTCAAGTTGGCTTCAGCACACCCCTGTCTGAGATCAATCATTTTTTTTTCCTTTTTTGTTGTTGTTGTTGTGGGGCAATGAGGGTTAAGTGACTTGCCCAGGGTCACACAGCTAGTAAGTGTAAAGTGTCTGAGGTCAGATTTGAACTCAAGTCCTTCTGAATCCAGGGCCAGTGCTCTATCCACTGAGCCACCTAGCTGCCCCAAGATCAATAATTTTTAATATTCCCCTATAAGAAAGTCCTTAGCCACTACTAGTAATATAAATACCCAGTTCTTCCTTTAGATGTATTTTTGTAGATATGAAGTCACTCCCTTTAGCTTAGGGGCAGCATCCCAGATATTACATACACTCTTCTCCCCCACTCCTTTTTTTTCTATCTCCCTTCTTGCTCTTCTGTTTGTTCTGTGCCTCATGGTTGGTAAGGAAGGGTAAACTGAAAAGACTCCTTGATTTCAAACTCCAGTTTTTCTATCTGTTACCAGTGTGACTCTGGACAAGTATGTCCCACAGATATAAATTATGATTTAGCAACCCCAAGCTCTGGGCTTACACAGGTCAGAGTCAACCTTGGGGGTTTCTCAAAAACCTCTCTCCCTCTCCCTCTGTCTCTATAGATTTGGGTAGAGAAGTTATTTTCTCCCAAGAAAATACTCACGGTCGTAAAATATATTGGAAAAGGTAAATCATAATAAAACCGGGGTTGCCATGAAGATAAAATGATATATTTGTAGTGCTTTGCAAACCTGAACAGTGCTATAAAGGGCTACCTTTATTTCACACTGCAAAGATGTAAAACTGAAAGATTTTATAGGAACAAAGTTATCAAGATAAACTTTCTCTCTATTTCTTTCTCTCTCTCTCTCTCTCTCTCTCTCTCTCTCTCTCTCTCTCTCTCTCTCTCTCTCTCTCTCTCTCACACTCTCTCTCTCTCCAGAAGCCCACCTCCCAACCACAGCCCAGCACCATCTTTTGGTTAAGACACTCCTGGACAGAAATATCCTTGGAGCCTCAGTGTCCTCAAGAGTAAAATGGGGGAGTTGGACAAAATGACCTATCTGGTATCTTCTAGTGTTAAGCCCTATGATTGCCCTGAGGTAATAGAGCTGAAGATGAAAAGCTTGCTTTTGATGACTAGGTCTCTACCTTGTCAGGCCTTCATCCTTGGTTTAAGGTGGCCAATGTCATCATTATACCCACCTCCAATCAACCAGTGTTCCTTCTCCTGAATTTTTGTCCAGAGCTCCTTCTTTTTTCCTGTATTGTATTCTCTTAGGGACCTGTTCTGCCTAGTCAGGGTTAATAGGTAAAATTATTATCTGCCTTTTAGGTGACAAATGTGCATCTTAGCTAGACCCTTCTGGAAACATATTAGGTGGTACAGTGGGCAGAGCCCTGTGACTGGAGTTCAAATCTGGTCTCACATGCTTACTAGCTGTGTGACCCTGGGCAAGTCACTTAACCCTGTTTGCCTCAGTTTTCTCATCTATGAAATAAGCTGGAGAAGGAAATAATGGCAAATCACTCCAGTATCTTTGCAAAGAAAACCTCAAATGGGTCAGGAAGTCTCAGACGTGGCTGAAATGATTGAACAATATTTCCAAAGAAATTTCAGGTTGATAGGTATGAAGTGGTGAAAACACTGCTCTCAGAATCAGAAGATATGGGTTCAAGTTCTGCCTTTGACACTTTGTTTTGTCTTTTGTTTTGTTTTTGGGGGGATTTTTTTGTGGGGAAATGAGGGTAAAGTGACTTGCCCAGGGTCACACAGCTAGTAGGTATCAAGTGTCTTAGGCCAGATTTGAACTCAGGTCCTTCTGAATCCAGGGCTGGTGCTTTATCCACTGCGACACCTAGCTGCTCCCTTACCTTTGACACTTAGAAGCTGTTTGATGCTCAGAAAGTGGCTGCACCTCTCTGAATTTCAACTTTCTTGGCTGTGAAAAGATCTCTCATAGAACCATTTTGTGAAAACTGCTTTATGAACCTTACTATGCTTTAAAAAGGGGTGGGGGGAAGATAGTTAAAATCATTAACAAAGCTTTTCTGGTGATAAAATGCTTTACCTGGAAGGAGAGATTATAGTGGTAAGAATTTCAGGTTGATAGTTGTGATTTTTAAAGAACTGGTGGTCCTGTCAGTTCCCTTCAAATCACACTACACACTCTGCCTACAGGTCAAGGACAAGTATTGAATGAATTACTCTTCTTTTTACATCCCTATAGAATGCCCACTCTAGGTAATTTGCTAATTCTGGAATTATGTCTCTTTTTTTGTATTTATTTTATTTACTTTCTCTCTAGCCTATCTACTTTCTCTATTTCCTATCAAACCCCTCTCCCCATTGGAGGGGAGAGGGAAAAAGAGCCCCAACCCTTGTAATGATTCTAAATCACAAATAAAACATATTGCTGCTTTAGCTGTGTCCAATCTGTGGCATTCTGAATTCCGAGTCCATCCCCTTTCTGTCAGGAAATGGGTAACATGTTTTATCTTTGCTTCTCTGAAATTGTGGCCAGTCATTGTTTTGATCAGAATTCTGGAGTCTTTCAAGGTTGTACAAAGTTGTTGTCATTGTATAAATTGTCCTCCTGGTTTTGCTCATTTTGTTCTGCATCAGTTCATTCTGGTTTTCCCATTTTTCCTTCCTTATTTCTTACAGCTGGTATTCTACCTTTCTAGGCTCTATCTGGTCATTTAAAATAATCTATTTTCAAGGAATCTAATGCTTCTAATCTAAACAACCTTGCTGAAAACCTTTGGATGCTCTGCTAGGAGATGTCTGAACCTCCAGGTCTTGGCCCCTGGATGCATTTCCTTCCAGGTGCTTGCTCATGGAGAATGGAGAATCCCCTGGGTCTCCCCCTAGTGACTTCCCCCTAAGGAGGCCTCTGGACTCAGAAAGCCTCAGTGGTAGCTTTGATTGCTGTTCTGCAGCTCCTGCGGTTGCAGACTGTGTGGTGGGTTCCTGCTAAAATCAGCCCCGACTTAGAACAATCCACTCTAAATCCCATTAACAAATTCCTTCCCCTCTTCATACTGAACCCTAGTCATAAACCCCTGGGTCTCCCTGTTTTCTCTCCCTTGAGCCTCACAAGGTAGGTTAGTGATTGGTGTTCTGTCTCTGTTACAAGGTATAGAAATTGTTTGCCAGAGCTTTGAGAGGGTAGGGAAGATTGGAGGGGGGAGCATGATGGAGATAGTGGAGAACAGATGTTAACAGCAAGGAAAACAGACGCCATCCAGTCTTGGACCTAGCCCATTATGCTGCTCCATGTGAAGCCACCACAGGGATCCTTGGGCACCTCCCTGAGGTTTCTGTGGCCCTAGTTCACGTGAGGGCATTGCAAGGTGGGAGGCATGACTGTACATGGTGAGGTCAAGAGTCCTCTGGGTTGAGTGGACGCGTTTCCATGCCACCCTCCAGGCCAAATTAGGTCAACTCCTCTATGCCAGTGGGCAGAGAACATGATACGGAGGAGAGGAGGATGCCAGCAGGTGGGTAGGGCTCTTGTGGCATCTGTGGCAACCCATGTCCTGCTGCCCCAACAAAGCCATTTGACTGAAGTGACCAAACAAGAAATCAGACACTAGTCCCTGCAGCAGCCAGCCTACACGAGTGTTTCTCCTCCCCTGGAACTGATTCAACCCCCTCTAGGAAGTAGGTTCCTAAACCTCAGGCACCAAGAGAATCTTAGAAAGTCATTTTGTTCACCTCATGGTGCCAAGCAGATTGCTACATAGCCCAGCTGTATTCCCCAGAGTTAGGGGACCTGGGTTCAAATCCTGGCTCTTTGAAGACTATATCATCTTAGGCAAATCACTTAATATTTCTGTGCCTTAGTTTCCTCTTCTGTAAAATGGAAGAGTGGGAATAGATGATCCTTAAGAGGCATCTTCTGGCTTTAAATCCCATGAGCCAGGGGCAGCTAGGTGTCCTAGTGGATAAAGCACCGGCCCTGTATTCAGGAGGACCTGAGTTCAAATCCGGACTCAGACACTTGACACTTGCTAGCTGTGTGACCCTGGGCAAGTCACTTAATTCCAATTGACTCAGCAAAAAGAAAAAAATATTCTTAAAATAAATCCCTTGAGCCCATGATTCCTCTTTACTAAAGTACTCTCATTTTGGTTTTTGGGGGCCTTCTAATTGAGGAGAGTCCAGATTTCCTCCTTACAAGGTTCTTTCCTCCTAGTTGAGAAGTGCTTCCTTACTATGATATTATTCCTTCTTATTCTGCCTTAAATAAGAATGGAAGTTAGCCTCCTTGTTTTAGCATTGCATTTAAAAGGCCTTAGGATAATAAACTCTGTAGCCCGGAGAGAGCTTTGAGATTAATATCAGGGATATCTCACATTTATATACCACTTGATGGTTTGCTAAGAACTTTCCATACATTATCTCATCTGATCCTCACAGTAGCCCTGGGAGGTAGTTGCTATTATCATTCCCATTTTACAGAGGAGGAAACTGAGGCAAAAAGTTAAGCAACTTGCCCAGAGTCACATAGCTAGGAAGTTTCTGAGGCAGGATTTGAACCCACAGCTCCCTTACTCCATATTCAATGTTTCCATCCCCTAATGAGAAAACTGAGGCCCTTGAGTCATTTAGCAAAGCTGGTATAAGGGGCAATGGGTTAGTTCAGTTTTGATTCTGAGACAAAATAAGCCACTCAAGTCATTGAAAGGTAACAAAAAGATTTACTTAATTTTAACATTGCAAAGATAAGCAATAGGGATGTAATATCATATGGAAACTTGTCTGTTCATCAAGGCCAGACATGGTGACTCTTCTGGTCTTCAGACATGCACCAAGGGTGGATGGGGCTGGCTGAGAGGGAGTGAAACCTTGGTTCTATCACAGTTGAAATTTGAATCCAGGTCCTCTGGCTCCAAATCCAGTGTTCTTTCCATACACTCATCAAATCTTCTCCTTCACCCCATCCCATTGCTCAACATCTCTTCCTTTGTCCTTTCCAAATTCCCTAGGTCCTTCAAAAGCCATGGAATTCATGGCTCTCTTTGTCAAAGAAGCTACAGATTAGAAATAATATGCGTCATTGGAAGAAGTAAAGTTGTATTCAAAGGACTGAAGGGAATGGCCCACACTCAGAGATACCAGGGCTCACTGTAAGTTAGGAGGGCCTCGTGGCCATTTCAGGAGATGAGGAGAGATTGAGAAGACAGTCAATCCACAGAAGCCAAGAACCTGATACCGACCTGATGCAATGAAAATTCATTAGTTTCCTCACCAGGAATTCCCATAGACTTAGTAAATAAAAGGCTGGCCTTGGACTCAGGAATAACTGATTTGGAGACAAGTATTGGCTGGGTATGCCTGAGTAAGTCACTTAATTTCTCCATGCTCCAGCTAATTCTCTCAGTTGGAAGCATTTCCTTAGAAGAAACGAAAAATAAACTCCTGTCTGAGCTGAAGAGACAGCATTTGGTTTCATCTCATTAGTTATGAAGGTCTTGTAGTCTACTTCCAAAGTTCAGGGTTATTCTCAAGAAAATGAACTTGTTTCCTTGGTCTTTTCTGCCCTTCCTCTTGTGCTCCATATGGATGGTGTACTGAGGGAAGGTCACTCTGTCTCTAGAGGCATCTTCTTTCTCAATGTCTCCCTACTCTGGATTCCTGGCTGGTGAGAAGAGACTATGGAGGTATAGGTTTATAATGCTTAGACAACAAAACTCACTTACTGCCTGGCAGTGTTCATTTTCTTTTCCTGTGTATGTCTCTTACTTATATCCAAATAAGGCAGGAAACTCCTCAAGAATAGGGACTCTACCTTCTTATTGTAGTTTTGGGCACAGTAGCTTTTACTTTTTATAGTAAAGGATGTGAAGAGATGATAGGATCATAGATTCTGAGTTAGAAGAGACCCTTAGATGTCAGCTGGTCCAACCCTTTTATTTTCCAAAAGGGAAAATAGAATAGCAGCATACCTCAAGTAGCAAGTGGAAGAAGAGGCAAGATTGGAACCCCAGGTGCTATGGCTACAGATCTGTTTCCAGTGCTCTTCCCAGTGCATCATTTGTCCCTAATAGACCACTCAGTGCAGCCCAATCACTGTGGGTATTTCGTTCTTCTATTGTCCCAACAGGTAAACCTCCTGGTAAGTAGTTGCACTATTTTGCTTGAATACTTCCAAGAAAGAACCCCCTACTTCCTAAAGCAGGCCATTCTATTTGCAGATGACTATTTGTTAGCAAAATTTTGCTTGCTTCAATCCAAATTTTGGAGCATTATACTTCAGGACTGACTTGGGGGGCGGGGAGGGGCTCCAGGAAGCCACAGGCCTTAGGGTTGGGTTAGGTGATTTCTTTTTTCTTTTTCTTTTTTTACTTTTCCTTTTTCCTTTTTTTTTCCGGGAGAATGAGGGTTAAGTGACTTGCCCAGGGTCACACAGCTAGTAAGTGTCAAGTGAGGTCGGATTTGAACTCAGGCCCTTCTGAATCCAGGGCCGGTGCTTTATCCACTGGGCCACCTAGCTGCCCCTAGGGTTAGGTGATTTCTTTTTATTTTATTTTATTTTTTTTTAGTGAGGCAATTGGGGTTAAGTGACTTGCCCAGGGTCACACAGCTAGTGTTAAGTGTCTGAGGCTGGATTTGAACTCAGGTCCTTCTGAATCCAGGGCCGGTGCTTTATCCACTGTGCCACCTAGCTGCCCCTAGGGTTAGGTGATTTCTAAAGTAATTTTTATCTCTAAATTCTATAATCCTAGAGGAAAGTGAGGCTACTAGGTACCTGGGAAATAGGCAGGCATCTAGGTGGGAGCACAAGTTCAAGAATGAGGTGGGAAGTACTAAAAGCCACTCTGGGCATCTTCGTGATTTTGCAGGTACCTCCATGGTTAGTTCCTCTCCTGACTAAAAAATTCTCTAATGTCCCCAGTGGGAGCATAGTCAGTAGAGCTTTGAAACTAGAGACTTTAAGTGCAATGCCTTTCCATATACATCTATCCCAGGGTGAAGCAAATCACACCTTTTTGATCCTTTTATAGTTTTCCATTTTTTTATTATATTCAATTTATCTTACCTATGGCTTGTTTGTACATAACTATGTTGTCTCTCCCATTAGACTGTGAGCTCCTTGACCATATTCTGCCTTATACTTTATCTCCAGTACTTAACATGGTGCCTCGCAGGTGCTTAATAAATATTTATTCACTTATCCCATCTACTCCACTGCCTAATGAAAATAAAATAAAACCTTAATTGGCTTAACTTCAACTCATTTGGCTACAAGGATTTAATCTTTCAGATAATTTGATTTTTGATTACCTATACTGCTGGGTTTGGAACTTGGTGTAGACCTAGCCTAAAGGTGCTCCAAGTGATTTGGTCAAAGGTATGATGAATGTGTAGGACACCTCAGAGTTTTCATCAAATAACTTTGTTTTGAATTGTGTTCTCCAGCTAATAAAAGTAAATGCATCCATAGGTGGGGGCTCATGAGCTCTAGTTTTGAGCGGATATGAACCCATGGAAAACCTAATACTTGGGTTAGCTCTTCTGGGAGTAGGCCAGGTACTGAATATAGAATTATTTTCTCAATTTCTTTCCATTTCTGTTTTTTCTTACCTGTCTACCCCCTAATCCTTGAGAACCCTTTCCTGGTCCCCACCTTGGGAATACTCCACTCTCTCACCTTCCCTCAGGGGACTCTACCCTCCTACTCTCCAACCTTGCCAAGTTGCAAAAATAACTTTTTAAAACCATGTTTTGTTCCTATAAACGAAGTCTCCTAGAATTTCATCTTTCATGTCCTTAACCTCCCAATCAATCAACAAATATTTATTGAGTGTTTAATATGTACAAGGCATTGTTCTGGGCCCTTCCCAGTCCCACATATCTGCCCCTGGGATCTTTGTGTCTCCCACCTCCTTTTTTCCCTCTAGATTTTTCCTCCAAACAAGTGCTCTCTCCCTTCTCTCATAGCAACCCCCCTTCTCACCCTCCACCCTCACCAATGTCCTCCCCAATCCATCCTTTCCCCCCACCTCCTTCTGAAATTCTCTAAATCCATCTGTCTGTCTCCATCACAAAGAAGAGCTCTGTGCTAGCTGGACCCAGAGACCCAGAATCTGGTCTAAATTCTGGCAGATCTCTCAGTTACATTTCGCTCCCTCCCAAGGATTAGGTAAATTGGTCAGATGGAGAATTTGCCCATTTCTTTAAAGCTGCAGTCTCTCTCTCTCTGTCTCTCTGTCTCTCTGTCTCTCTCTGTCTCTCTCTGTCTCTGTCTCTGTCTCTCTCTTTCTCTGTCTCTCTCTCTCTCTGTCTCTCTCTCTGTCTAGTTTTTAACACAATGCAACAGTTTAAGGCATTAAACTCATACCTGCAAACACTTTGCAGCTCTTCATTTCCTCCCCCCAGGGAATGGCTTTTGAGTAGGGGCAGGAAGAAGGTTAAAGGGGGAGGGGGAGAGAAAGAGTTGAGTTTAACCAGCCAGATTTCTCTACACGGAGGTGGGGGATGTGTGGAACCCTCTCTCCTCCATCTTTTCCATTTCAATAAAGTTTGGATGGGGAAGGAATGTGAAGCCCTTCAGGAGCAGGCCCATTAAACAATCCAGGAGTGTGTAAAACACAGTTCAGGCCCCGGCAGGCATCCTGGGCTTCAACCTGACGTCACCTCATAAATCCACAGAGCAGCCCCCTGCCCAAATTCAGGAGGAGCAGACCGGGCCCTGCAGTGAGGTGCTTTTGTTGGAGATTAAATATTTGCTCAGACAGAGGTCACTGTGAGAGTCTTTAAAAAGATTCTTTCAGCTGCCCTCTCCTCCCCTCCCCACCCCCCATTTGGGGAACAAATTAAGTCTCTCTGTGGCTGAGCCAGTGGAGGGGAGTTCTATGGTCCAGTGGTTTTATTTCATGGAAACTCAGAATGTTTACTGTGCTTAGACCAGGCCCTGCTGGATGGGGCACAGTGGTCAGCCCAGGTTCCTGCATGATTGGAGGCACCCTCCTCATGAAGTATGTTGCTTGTGGGAAGCTTTGTATGTTATATGCACCTTAGGACTAGCTCTTGGAAGTCATTGATTCATCCAACAGTGGCTGTCTGGGTGGGAGTGACTCAGCAGGGAAGGGTGTCAGAAGGGAAACAGAGGAAGGAAAGGCAAGGTAACAATTATTAATGGATGAAGGATGATCAGATAACTCCCCCATTCCCCAGCACACATACTGTATACCTTCACAGAGGCAGAAAAAGAAGAAATCAGGTTTTGATTATAGCACCAGGGAATTCAATTATGTAGATTGCAATTAAATTATACTTAGAGAAGGACTTTCTATGACAGGTTGAGTAATGGAAACAACTTTGAAATTGGAGCCGAAAAACTCGAGTTTAGCTTGGGCAAGTCATTTCATTATTATTACTTTAGATATAGAAGGAAATCTTAGAAATCCAACCTCCTCTTTTCTCTGGGTCTCAGTTTACCCAGATGCAAAAATGAAGGACCAGGATTAGATGATATCTAATGATTCTTCCACCTGTAAAATTCTGTGATATGGGACACTATGAAGCAATGATGTCAATTGCTTCATATTCAATAATGTCAATTAAATCTTTAAGACTCAATGCAAATGTCACCTCTTTGTACTTATGTCCTTCATGCCCAACACATTGGAGGTCCTTAATAAATGCTTGTTGAGTGACCGATGGTGCCAATATCACAAGGTGGCCAAGAGGCACAAGTGAGAACGTATGTGTGTGATATCAGTAAGAAATAATATTTTCTGTCATTTTTTTTTTTTAGTGAGGCAATTGGGGTTAAGTGACTTGCCCAGGGTCACACAGCTAGTAAGTGTTAAGTGTCTGAGGCCGGATTTGAACTCAGGTACTCCTGACTCCAGGGCCAGTGCTCTATCCACTGCGCCACCTAGCTGCCCCCTTCTGTCATTCTTATAATTATGCGTGTGTCTTGTATCGTCTCCTTGCTTTAGAGGGCATTGCCTATGTGTGGCTCAAGCTTTGTGTCAGTCCAAGTGACTATTACACTGCTTGGTCCATACTTGAGCCCTTGAAAAAGTCTATTATTTCTTTTGTGTGAGAATTCTCTCCACCAACAAAGAACAACCTAATGGTAGATGTCATACTTGCTGTGGCCAATGAAAATCCTCACTTGGTGGTCAGTTCTTTTAGTCAATAAACATTTATTAAGTACTTACTATGTGTCAGGAACTATATTAAGCCCTGGAGATGCAAAGGCTTTCAAGGAGCTGGTGGTTAGTCCACTGAGCTTAGCTAGGCTGGTCCTTGAATGTTGAACGAAAACTCAATTTTTTTCTAGCTTGGTTGAACTTTTCAGTTTGTACTTTGAGGATCTGAGAATCATCCAGTCTTAAGTATTATTACCCTTCAGACAATCAATGTTATCTTAGCCAACTTGTTGTTCCCACAAATGATGGTTCATCTCCCTTTTATTTGCTTTGGCTGCACCCGATGCCCGGCCTCTTAGAATTTCCTACTTCCTTTAAGGCTCCCCTCAAAAGCCACCTTCTGTAGGAGACATTTCTGGGTCCCAGTGGCCTCTCCGAAGTCTCCTTGTGTCTACTCTATATGTATCTTTTCTCTACCTATTTACGTATGTGTTGCCTTTCCCATTTTCTAGGACATAAGCTTATTAAAGCAGGGACTGTTTTTGCTTATTTGTTGCATTTCTAGTGCTTAACATAGTTCCTGGTCTATAGGAAACCCTTAATAAATTCTCATTTATAGAATGGGATTCCTGGGTCCTCTTCCACCATAATTAGCATTGTTAGATTCTGTTATCCCTATTTGCAAATGAGGATCATAGGATTAAAGATTTAGAACAGGAAAGGATCTCAGAATTTATCTATCTAGTCCATTTCTCTCATTTTACAGAGGAGGAAACAGGCCCAGAGAAGGTAAATAATTTGCCTATGGTTAGACAAGCAGCAAATATCTTAAGTCCAGCTCTGAGTCAGTTAGTCAGCTAATATTTATGAAGTACTTACAGTTATCCCTTCCACAAAGTGACTTTCCCCATCACAGTTTCCATATATTGGGGGTCAGCATAAGAAATTAAATGGGAATTTTGGGAGAGTTTTGTGACCGCCACAAATGATATTCAAAGGCCAGCAGATGACACAGAAATTCAGAAATGCATAAAACATATATGCATAGTATTGTATAATATCAACTCAAATTTTATGGTAAAGTATTATAAATACCCCATAAAAAAGAAGAAGAAATTTAGCCTTCTTTTCTGTTACAAAAGGTGAGTAAAAAATTTTACATAGATGTTCCATATAACAGGGGCAAAGAACCCCTAAACCGTGTGATATGGAAGGGATAATTGTACCCTGTCCTAAGCATTATGCCATGAGGGGAAGACAAATACTAGTAGGAAAAAAAAAAGATAATCTTTGTCCTCAAAGAGCTTACATTCTAATGGAGAAAGACAACACAAAAAAGGAAAGAAGCTGACAAAGCGAGATCACAGAAAGGGGAGGTAGACAAAGGGATCTTAATCTGGGGCATGGTAGAGGAAGTCTTGAGCGTTGGCTGGAGAGGCATGAGACATGTTTGGCCTTTTTTGAATGGACATTCTGGGATGAACCATCCATTCAGAGGAAGACTTTGGTCCATTTGCCATTCAAAAGCCCTTCACACCCTAGCCCACTCTTACCTTTCTAGATTTCCTATACCTTACTCTACAGTAAAATCCAACACTTTGAGCCAGTGACATTGGCCTCCTGGCTGTCTGACTAAGAAGACATGCTATTTCTTGGCTCTGGGCATTCTCTCTAGTTGCCTGGATTGCACTCCCTCCTCCATCCATCCATCCATTCATCTTCATACTACTGATCTCCCTGGCTTCCTTTAAGTTCCAACTAATATCTCTCTCATCCAGAAAGCTTTCTTCAGCCTTTCTCTGCCCACCTCAAAGAATTCTCAGTGGAGAAAGGAATTTGTAAGTGTAGGATGTAAATGGAAAATCTTATTATGGTTTTACCTGCCATGCAGTTTGGTGGGGAGGGAAGCTATACACAACACTGTAGAAACATCAACTATGATTATTATTAGTTATGAGACTCCCAGGGTGGCAGAATGGATTTAGGAAGACAAGGGTCAAAGTCCATGTGATCCTCATCTCTGGGTGCCCCAGAGATAAACTCTCAAACATACTAGTTACAAATGTGCTCTGGCAGAAGGAGGATCTGGGTTGAGTTACCCATCTGATGAAATCACAAGTCTATACTTAATTATATTAATGATCATATGCATTATTTGTTTCAGAATGGAGCATTGTAATTTCTTGAAATTCCTTGCTATCTCAAGAGCTTGTACCTAAAAGAGAACATACTCTAGAGTCAGGAAGGCTTAACTCCTCATAGCAGCTCTGCCTGCCATTAGTACCTGTGAAACCCTGGGAAAGTCACTTAGCCTCTTCCAGACTTGCAGTCAGGAAAACCTGAGTTCAAATCCTGCCTTAAGACACTAACCATGTAACCCTAGGCTATTCACTGAACCTTTTCATGCCTCGCTTTCCTCATCTGTAAAATGGGGGTAACAATAGCACCTACTTCCTAGGGTTGTTGTAAGGATCCGATGAGAGGATATTTGTAAAGCGCTTTGCAAATCTTAAAAGTACTATATGTATACATACTAGCTACTATTATCTGGATATCAATCCAGAAGCATGTATTAATCTTGTTGTAATAGCAATTCAGTTCAGTTCAGAGACAACAAACATAAATCACCTACTTTGTGTAAGCTACCATCCTGAGGGTAAAAAGATGGAAATGAAAAATTTCCTGTCCTCGAGGAGTTTACAATCTAAGAGTTGTCTCTATGAAAAGAGAAAGTTGGAGTAGATGACCTCTGAGAGCCTTTCTACCTCTGGCTTTATGAGTCTTTCTTTCTCTTGCCCATCACCCAAGTCCCAATAACAGATGGGAAATATGAGGTGAAATTTGTGTCATATATCTCTATATAAATGACCAATTGTTCTTGATTCAATAAAAGACACCTCTCTAGCACCTCCAGAGGCTCTCTGTGGTTCCCAGGAATCCTGGTAGGTGGAGTACAATCTAGGAGGGTGGTAGAAGCAGAGAAGGGGGGTTATAGTTTGGCCTTCTACCCAGGACCCCACATCCCTTTCAGAGCCAGAGGATCCTTGGAAACAGGTTCAAGAAAAAGGGGAGGGGAATGGGTAGGGATAAGAGAAAACTAATGGTGATAATGAGACTGTGAATCTCAGCTCTCTCAGCTCTTCCAACCCCCAACCAACAGGGATCAGCGAGATTGAGTTATAATAATAATAACAGACAGTGGAACAATCTCTCTGTCTAGCTCTCTAAAGCTCTGAAGGGCTGGGTTGGTTTGGGGGATGGAGAAAGGGGCAGGCAGGTGTGGGAGGGAGTCAGACTTCAACTCGTGTGGTCCCCGAGATTCTTTGAGAAGCATTAGGAAGGAAAGAAAGAAAAGCCGGTTTGTCATTCCTGGTAAAAGGCCTGACTGACAGAGCTTGATGGAAATCAGAACGAACTTTGGAATGTGAAGCCCCTTTTGTAGCCTGGGGGCTCTTCTGCACGCCCCAAATAAACACAAGCTGTCTGGGTTTGGGGATGAATCCCCCAGCGAGGAGTGCTAGCAAGGCATGCTGGGAACAGGACAGGGGCACCACTTTGGGGGTTGGGAGGGGGAAGAAAGGAGATGCTGCTAGAGAAGAACTGAGGTGGATGGGGGGAAGGAGGAGGACCCCTGGAAAGCCAATCCCATCAACCCTCCAGCTTGACAAGTGTAATCCTGAGCCCTGTGTGGCAGGCCTGGGATGAAGCCATGGATAGAGGAGGAGGGTGGTGAAGCTGTTTTCACTTGCCAGGATGGGCTACCCAAGTCTGGCAGGAGCAGCCTTCCTGCACAGGCTCCAATCATAGAGCCCCTGGATCAGCCACCTTGACTCGAGTCCTAGGAGCAGTGATTCAGAGTTAGAAGAAAGAGACCTTTAGAAGATCAGCTAGAATCCAGCTTTCCCACTTTACAGGGGAAGAAACTGAGGTCACACATGGAGCACTCTACAATGTCTGGATTTAAACCAGATCCCCCAGTGCCAAATCCAGCAATCTTTCCACTGTATTCTGATGTCTGCTAGTTTTGGGTTTTTGGTTTTTTTTGCTCCCATTGAATTGCCTTAGAATGACCATTGCCTACTGTCTCTCCTCTTAACTTCCCTCTTTCTGCTTATGTCATCTCCTAGCTCCCCAGGCTGGATAATTTGGATTCATTCTGATTATTTTCTCTCTTCATCCTCAACATCTAGTCAGTTGCTAGATCCTGTAGAGTTGGTCTTACATCTTGTCCCTTCCTCCCCACCCACAATCACCACCCTGATGTAACCCATTCAGTGATCATTCCTTCCTCAAATCTTTGTAAATCTTTGCCCAGGCTGCTCTTATACTCTACCTTCTAACATCTTTTTCTTTTTCTTCCACTTCTACTCTCCACCTGGATTGTAAGCTTCTTGAGGGCAGGGGATGCATTCCACACACCCCCTCCCCCAACACACACACTTTCTTTGTATCTATGTGAGATACAATGAGTTTATCAGTCATAATAGACAGAATATTGGCCTTGGAGTTGGAAAGGGTGACTTGCTTTCAAATCTGGCCTCTTATACTTGCTAGCTGTGTCACCCTAGAAAAATCACTTATACCATAAAGAGTTATCTGGGGTAGCTAGGTGGCACAGTGGATAAAGCACCAGCCCTGGATTCAGGAGGACCTGAATTTAAATACAGCCTCAGACACTTGACACTTACTAGCTGTGTGACCCTGGGCAAGTCATTTAACCCTCATTGTCCTGTCCCCCCAAAATTTTAACTATCAAAAAAAAAGAGTTATCTGAAGTTCAGAGAAGTTATCTGCAATATCATAAAGTATTAAAAGCTAATGAACCCGGGGCAATTAGGTGGCGCAGTGGATAGAGCACCGGCCCTGGAGTCAGGACTACCTGAGTTCAAATCCGGCCTCAGACACTTAACACTTACTAGCTGTGTGACCCTGGGTAAGTCGCTTAACCCCAACTAAGGAAATGTCATTTGATTTCCTTAGTTATGGATACAAGTATCTCAGCAATGGAAAGGCTGAGAGCCATTTTATAGTTTTCATTGTTTCACAGGTTGCTGTGGTCAAAGAATTCATTACCAAGGGGACCAGCCTATTGAGTAAGGGGCTTTGCTGACTTTAGCCAGTCTTTTTTGGGGAAGATGGGTGGCACAGTTTATAGGGCTAAGAACTTAAATCCTGACTCAGATGCTTAGGAGTTGTGTGACCGTGGGGAAATAACTTAACCTGGGCCAGTCTCAGTTTTCTCATCTGTCAAATGGGGAAAATAATAGCCCCAACATCTATTTATTTTAAAGCACTAAATGAAATCTAATTTTTAGTGTAAAGCTTTTAAAGTATCTTTTTTAGTATTTGGGGGAGGTTGTTCTGTTTTGTTTTGTTCTTAGTATTAAGAAAGCAGATTGGTCTTACTCAAAGTCTATCCACCCTGGTTGAACTTGCTAAGGGTTTTGCTCTGCTGTGTTGGCTTTTGCAAAGCCAAAATCATTTCTATGATTGGGTATACAAACAGAACTTTGTGGTGTTCCAGCCCCATGACAAAGGGCCTTACAAGTGCTTGACAAATGCTTATTGAAAACTAATTTATCATCCCAGCATGGCTGAAGGATGGCCAAGCTGTACTCCTGTAGAGCTGCAAGAGAAGACTGTGAATTTCCAGCCACATACAAAAGAAGAAAAATTACTATCTTATAATCAGTGCTAGTCTGGACTCAAGGCATGAGGGGCCATTTGCAAACCATCAGAATGTTCTCACCAGAGATAAGGACCAGGGAAAGCAGGCAATGGGTCTATCACTCTGCCCATCTAGCTGCATTCCCCTGTTTAAAAACCCCTCCTTGCACAAACATGAAAATCCAGTGACTCCTACTTATTCATTTGCTGTCCGACAACTGCACTTACCCCTTGGCTTGTATACAGGGTAAATAGTTAAGTTTGCTGAAGCCAGCACCCTGCCTTCGAGGTTTCCCAAAGTAAGGACTAACACCTTGTCCCTGCCCCTGACCTCACCCTCACTCCCTTTCCACTACTGGTTTCCCAACAGAGACAAGACAAATATTAAATTCAATTTTAAAAGAGAAAATATAAGTTTTCCAAAGAGTAAGCCATGTTTTCTCTTCAATAAATTTGTACCAAGTTGGCATAGTCAAAACTAATCAGGAGAGAGGAATCTTGGGGCAGTTCTTTTTTGCACATGTCAGGTGATTTATTAGCAAATGACTTTCCTGTATCATATGTATGTATGTATATGTGTATGTGTGCATGTATGGTCTATAAATGTATACATTTACTCATTAATTCATCTAATTAACAAATTATAACTAAGTTGGTTCTCTGTAAGTTCTAGCTGTTTTTCTTCCTTGAGTCCAGAAGACAACAGTTATATCTACAATATGACAGATCTTTGCTCATCTGTTTACATTTCCAGTCCTCAGTATCCCGACTATAATTTTAATACCACAATCTAAGAGTGAATTTTGAGAAATAATGACTTCACTTCTTGAAATTAGCCCAGAAGTAGTAAATGCCTACATTGTTGTTATTGCTATAGTTCTTATTAAGTATATGAATAACTATAATATAAGGAGAGCTGGTGATGAGAGCACACCAAGTACTGGTGTGTGTGGGGAGATGTAGGGGAGGGGAAGGAGAAACCAGAGGAGGGAGTACATGAGCTGGAACCTAAAGGAAGATTAGGATTCAGAGAGTAGATAAAGAGAGAAGCCATTCTACTCATTAGGGGTGGAACAACTTCAAGTGTGTGACAGCACATTGAGTTTGGGAAACAGCTTGATTATCACATAGAATTTATTCAGTTAGGCCAGTAAGGTAGGTTAAAGGGCTTTTAAAAGCTGAGCTAAGGAGCTTGTGCTTTCTCCTAATAGAAAGGGTGAGTCCAAGAATCTTTTTGAGCAAGAAGGTGACAGTCAGAACTATACCAATACCTGATCTAATTCATCCATTGATCAATGGATGAATACAATGAGCTGCCAGAATTAAGTGCAGTGAGAAGAGCTTTATGGTGAAAATCTCAGAAGGAAAGAGAGGTCACACAAGAAAAGGCTATGGTAATCTATCTATACCTGAGAGAAGGGCATGTGCCAAGCATCCTGAGAAGGATTCCTCCAGTGAAGTAGAAAGAAGGAGACTTTCCAGAAGAAATTCTTGCAGTAGGAGGTCTTGAGAGAGGGAAGATATTGAAACTGTGTGTCTGGGGTGGAGACTGAGGAGGAAAAGATTGACTTAGAGAAGGTGATATAGAACCTGCTCTGAAGTCTTAGGTTTCACCTCCTGGGACTATGGGGCATAAAATGTTTTGCCCAGTTTCCTCTATCCACTGTCATTGCTTATGAATTATTATGGGATTCTCAGGTTATCATCTAATTTCACTCCTTGAATCAGAATGAAAATGCTTATTCATTCATTCATTGATTCGTTCAATTCATTGATTCATTGAATTCATTGATTCTAAGAGTTAATAGTTAGCCTCCATTCCAACCTTCTGCTTAGTGCACAAACTCCAACCATGCCATTCCTGACAGGTGGCTAATTATCTATTCTCTGAAGGGAGCTCACTACCTCACAAAACAGTCCATTCATTGTATTGTTGGACAGCTCTGATTGTCAAAAAGCCCTTTCTTATGTTAAGCTGAAATCTGCTTCCCTGTATTCCCCAAACATTGAGCCTCTTGGTAACGAATATCTATGAACATCTCATAATTCAGTACGGGGCTGATTCCATTGTTGGATTATCTTGACATTCGGGTTGAGTAACTTAACATAAGACTGTGCCTGCCTCTTCCAGGACATCATGGTGCTGGACTGCATATTTTGCCCTTCTATCCTGAGGTAAGAGGTCATTAGAAGAAACTCCAGTTCATCATGGGATGGCAGGGAGCCAGAAGGTTTGATGACTTGGTTTTGTGACCACATCTCATTCCTCCAGGAAGTCTATGGATGATAACCAGAGCATACATTTAATGTCAGAGGAACACAAGTCATGCACTCTGCCCCAGAAATCCCAGATGAAGGGTTCTGGCAGGAAAGACAGACACACTAGAGGGATAAGCAGGGCTGTTTAGGTCATGTAAATGGTAAACTGGCTAGATTTACATCTAGATTTACAGAGGAACTGGGAAAGAAGAGAAATCCAAATGAAATGGAGGGAACCAGTCCCATGTTGTAGTCCAGAAAGTATGGTTAAGCAGATAGTAATCTTTGCTGGAATCCAGAGGACTGGCTGTACTCTTAGCTAGAAATGCAAATTTTGTGCATCGGAGAGAATTTTTATGAACTAATGACTTTTTGGAAAACTATTTTCTGACCTATGGAGAACATTCTGCTCTCAAATGACAAATCTTATGTTAGGCTTTGATGATAACCCCTTGTCCCTTTGATTTTATTTAATTTTACAAAATGTGTGTCATTTTCCCAGATCTCCCCCCTCAATTCCTCCTATTCCTCTTGCCACTTCCCAAGGCAACCTCTAGGTACTATTTTGTGCTCTATTTATTTTGGACTTAAATGGCTCATGGCATGGAGGTAATGTGGCTCTGAGATCTCAAATGAACCAATTGGAATAGGTTCCAGTAAGTTGGAAAGGCCTTATGTTTGGACCTGGTGACTGACTCTGCTATCTGTTTCCAAGGACTGATATAACTCAATTTGGAAGGTCCATGCCAGAGAATTAGCTATAGAATGACTGATTATTTTGGCCAGGGGAATTCATTAAATCATCCACTAAGGTATTGGAGGGGTTACAATCTGTATTGGTGGAAGGAACATTCACATTCATTCATATTGCAGAAGTATTGAGATAAATGCATTTGTAATATTTTCCCCTTATATGTTTCACTGATCTCTTTTGCTTTTATATCTACAGTCTTATCTGGGAAAAGACCCCCTCCTTCCCATCTTGAAAAACAAAACAAAACAAAACCCTTACCCCACCTTTTTTTATTGAACTCTACTTTGTGACAAAAAAATTAAGCAACAACATCCAGTATGATAACCAAATCTGACAATATATACAATATCCTTTGTTAGTAATCTATCTTCCCTGTGCCATGAGGAAAAACTTATTTCATTATCTGTTCTCTAGATTAGTTTTTCAATTATATTTTTTTATTCAAAGATACCATTGGTTCTTCAGTTACTCAGAATTTGACTTCCTTTAAGTGGTCTTTTCTTTTATATTGCTGTAGTTATGATATATATGTGTGTATGTATATATGTATGTGGGTATGTGTATATATATATATATATATATATATATATATATATATATGTTCTGATTACTTCATACAGCTCTTCCCATATGTCCCTGAATTCCTCATATTTGTTCATTCTTATTGCACAATGTAATATGATATTCACATGTCATATTTTTTCAGCCATTTGTCTGTACACACTTGGATGTTGCTTCATATATGCTGAGTTCTATGCATATATTATTGTCTTCATGGTGTTTCTTATGATATCCCTTAGACAAAAGTTACCATGGATAATATATCATAAGTGTACTTATGCCTACCCATGTATCTTCTCTTCACAGCCTTTTGGGTTGCACACAATATTCATCTAGCTTATATTGTAGTGCTTCATGACTTATAACTATATAGCATTATAAATAGAATATAGGAGTTATAAAAATAGGCTTTTATGCCAGGGATCATCTTGGGATCAAAAGTGCTAGGCACATATGTTGGCTTGAGCTACCCAAACATGACATCAAAGCTATCATTTGAGTAATATGATTGGCAAAGGAGGTGGGCCAGTCATACATTCAGAACAAAGGAATAACATATGGAAGTCTCTGTTGTTGCAGCACAAAATGTGAGCTGAACCTAGAGGACAACCCTGAGCTTGTTTGGTAGATCATCTAAGGAAGATGGTTTAGAGGGTCTAGACAAGAATCAGAGAATGAGAGAGTGTGGATGAAACGGATCTGAACTGGGCGAGGGAGAATTTACATCAATGAGACAATCAGTCTCTTCAAATATGTTGTCTACCTTCAACTAAATTATAAAATTTTTGAGGGTTGAGATTATTTTGCCCTCCTTTTAATCATTTCACAGACCTTGTAGTGCTCAGCACTGTATTCGACTCTCTGAAGGACTCAGACTAGGATTTGTTGAAAACAACTTTTAAAGGAATTTCCAGCAGTGAAGACCTTTATTAAGAATATTTTTTCCTCTATATACTAATGATCACATTATTGATTTTATGTTCTCTCTCTTTCTCTCTCTCTCTCTCTCTCTCACACACACACACACACTTTCCCGCCCCTACTCACACACTAATGATTTTACATTCTCCCCCATGCACAGTTCCCTACCCCATCTCTCTTCAGCTACTTAACCCTTTCCTTCTTCCTAATTTCTAAAAGTACTTGGGAGAAAGAGTATGTGAGAATGGGAGTGACACAGCAACATAGAGTATGTTAAATAACTCTGTTGGAAATCAGAAATACAGTGTTATTATAGAACGTGCCCAAGCTGCTGACTCATTTTAATATCGTCTTCCATCTGATTTGTGTGTCATTTATTGCTAAAGCAAGCAGAAATCCCTTTAGCCCAGAGAGCCTTAGCAAAAGCTCCATGAATCTCTAAAGAGTCAAGATAAAGATTTCAGAGGCTCTGTGAATTTGATTGGGAAACAAAAATAAATCATGATTTTCACTAACTTCTAACAGAAATTCAGAATTTCCTTCAATTATTTAGGAACATGATTCTAAGAGAGTTCCAAACAGTTCATCAAACTGTCAAAGGGGTCCATGATGCAAAAAAAGGTAAAGGACTCCTGTTCTAGTCCCTGTTCTTTTACTCTCTATTTTGCCCTCACTGCCCTGAGCTCTTTCACTCCTTTCCATCTTTGTTTCCTTCTTCCAACACCAACCAACTCCAATTCATCTAAGGACAGGAAGGAAATGATCAATATATTCAGTGTAGCCTCACACAGTTAACACAATAATGAGCCCCAAGATTCGAGTCTAGATGACATTAGACTGGCTAACTACCTCATGAAACTATACTGTTCTAATTCCTTGGGGTTTTAGTGATCTTACAAGTCATTGATCCAGTGTCTTACAAATGGCTAATCCATGAACAGAAATAAACCACTGCTCAAATCAGAGATCTTACTTGACCAAATCCAGTTAACTTTCTACAAATAGTTCATATTGGAGACAAAAAGAGAGGGGGGTCCCTATCTCTTCTTTACCCAGTATGAATGAAAGCCAGAGTTAATGTGAGATGTCATATTGATTCCCTGCCTTGCTATCCTGAGCAGAGTATTAGGAAAGCAAAGGGTGAATTGAGCTTGGGCAGTAAAGTCACTGAATAGCAATGCCTTATAAGTGGGAAATTCTACTTGGAGAGTGTGAACTGGCTATGGGCCATGGTAATCAGGAAGGGAGAGGTTTTTGGATCACTTTCTTAGAGGCATCATAGAATTCTGGAACTGGAAAGGACCTGGAGAAGTCATCTCACCCCCTTATCCCCTTAACCCACCACCTCTTGACAATACTGAAAGGACAATCTCCAGGAAGAAAGGGAGAGAGAAAGAAAGAAAGAGAGAAAGAAAGAAAGAAAGAAAGGAAGGAAGGAAGGAAGGAAGGAAGGAAGGAAGAAAGAAAGAGAAAGAAAGAAGGAAATAAGGAAAGAAAGAAAGAGAGAGAGAGAGAGAGAAAGAAAGAAAGAGAGAGAGAGGGAAAGAAAGAAAGAGAAAGAGAGAGAAAGAAAGAAAGGAGGGAGGATAGAAGGAAGGGTAAAAGAAAGAGGAAAGAAGAAAGGAGAGAAAAGGAAAGAAAGAGTGAACAAGGGAAGGAGGTAGAAAGAGGAAGAGAAGAGATAAGAAGAGAGAAGTAAAAAAATAAATTTATGAAAAGGCTTGGAAAAATAAAATTATGGTCAAGTAAATATATATTAAGAAAAGCGGAAAAGACAATATAAACTCCCAAAAGACTATGATGAAATAGGACTCTGCTATTTTGCTACAAAAAAATACTGACTGACAAAAAAACAATGTCCATTTGTTTATGCTTTATATTCTATTCCATAGGGTTCAAATGCATAGAAATCTCCCTGATCTGGCCTTGAATACTCTGCCCTTCATCCCCAAACTTTTGTTTTTTCTTTTCATCCCCTTTCCCACCCTTCCTCCTTTGTCCATTTCTTTTTGGTGGTTGAAGCATGATGCTTCCTAGTAACAAGGGCTGAACTGGATGACCCCTCCACGTTCAGTAGAGAATTAGGGTTCTAGGTCACAGAAGAGAAGGGTTGGAGTCTTTCTTCCAGTTCAGCCTGCCAGAGGCTCTTCCTTTGGGTCCAGAGAACATTTTACAAAGATAAGTGTCTCTTCATGAGAATATAAACAGTTCACTTACCACAGTCTTTGACAATGCACAGACTGACAATGCAAATAACAACAGTTAGCATTTATATAAGACTTTAAGGTTTTCCTTATGCTTTACATGTTATCTCATTTGATTTTCTCAACAAAAGGAGAGAAAAAGGTAGGGTAGGTGCCCCCTTCATTTTACAAATGAGGAAACTAAGACTAAGAGAGTTTAAATTACTTTCCCAGAATCATACAGCTAGTGTGTGTCTGAGGCAGGGTTTTTAACTCAAGTCTTCTTACCTCTAAGACTAGTACTCCATTTACTGTCACCTGTAAGTGTAAGAGCTTAGTCTACACTTGACGAAATGACAGAAGTGTGGAGTAATGGGGTTGGTAAAGCTAGAAGGGAACGTAGAGGTCAAAGCCAATCACCCTCCATTTTAAAGATCAGGAAACTGAGGTATAGATATGTGAATGAGTTAGTGAGAGCACCAGGACCAAAACAATCTTGTCCCAGAAAATGTGTTTTATTACTTGATTGCATCTGTGATCTCATTTCTATTGTGCAATGCCAACCCACCCACGAATTCTCATGCTGTGCCACTCTTATCCTCATGTTCCCAAATTTCCTGCACAGAAGATCCAATGAATATATGAGGAGCCTCCTTTGTATCTCTTTTCCTCCCTGTAGGCACTAGTAAAGGATATGGACTGTTCATCATTAATACCCTCTTGCTCACCTCTTTCCATTGAAAATGTGGGATCATGAGGTAATGTGGGATCTAGAGCTAAAAGGAAACTTGGATCGTCTAATATGACCCCCTCACTGAACTTCAATGACTCAGGAAGAAAGAATGAGATTGACAACTTTGTGTAACTCCGCCTCACTTTAATCCAATTCATGCATGAGTCAAGACGTCTCCTGTGATGTCCTTGGCCTTCTTCAAAAGTGAAGGATGGGGGCAGCTAGGTGGTGCAGTGGATAAAGCACCAGCCCTGGATTCAGGAAGACCTGAGTTCAAATCCAGCCTCAGACACATGGCACTTACTAGCTGTGTGGCCTTGGGCAAGTCACTTCACCCTCATTGCCCCACAAAGAAACAAAAACAAAAGTGAAGGAAGAAAAACAATACCACAGACTGTTTAAACCCACCACAAATCTCTCCATTGCCCTTTGGGTGACCTGGGATTTTAATTTATATAAAACTATAGTATTTGACATTCTGAAATCATACAATATTACTGTAAAAATACTGATCTTCCAAAGATGGGTCTTTATTTCAGAAAGATGTTTTGGGTCATTAAAATTACTGAATATATATGTATATATGTTTGTATGTGGATGCATATATATGTATTCAAACATGTATGTCTTCTTATTTAACATTCAAATATCATAGATGGTATTATATAATTTAATACATGGTATACTTGGAGGTTTAAAAAATAAGCTCCACAACTATAGATTACATATATTGGAATACATGTTTTCTAAAAATACATTGTTACCTAAACAATTTTTTTCATTGCTTAAAATGTCACAATACAAGAGATACTCAGTGTCCATACACCAAGTAACTGTAAGTAGCTCTGAAAACATTTCAGGACTAGAAGATTTGGGCAATACCCCAAATGCCAAATAGATGGTGCAAGGTATGAAGATCCCAATGCTGTGCATCCTGATTCTCGATCAAAGGAGATTTGTAACCTTTGATTTTTTTTCAACAGAGAGGATTGATTTGCCCTGATCCATCCATATTTTCTCACTTAGCCCTCTTCACAACCAACAATGCAAATGTGCAAGATGCCTGATTGGGGTCAGGGATGAGACCTGGAAATGGTTATAACCAACTAGCCCATATGGAGTTTGAACCTATGACCTTAGTCTTGTTAGCACCAACTGAACTAACCAACCATACTCTGAGCCAGAGTTAGGCAATAATGGAAGTAACACTGGCCAGGGCCTAAAGGAGATCCAGTTTTCACAGAATTGAATATTCTCTTTCTCCTCTTCCCATTCCCTTTATGTTAAAATCTCCTGAGTCTTTTCCGTGTGTGTGTGTGTGTGTGTGTGTGTGTGTGTGTGTGTGTGTGAAGGACCCTTCTCACAGTCTTTTGAAATGTATGGACTCCTCTGAATTATGTCTTTAAATGTATAAAATGAAAAAAAGGATAGTATTTCAAGGGAAACAACTCATATTGAAGTACAATTATTGAAATATTAAAAAAAACATTTATAGACCAGGGAAAGTACAGTAGATGAAGAACTGGCTCTGAAGTCAGGAAGACCTGAGTTCAAATCTGGCCTCAGACACTAGCTGTATGATCCTGGGCAAGTCACTTAACCCTGTTGCCTCCAAAAAAACCCAAAAAACAATTATGGACCCTGGGTTACAAATTCCTGATAAAGGAAATTCTTTATTGTGTTGCTCTAGGCAGATATTGTATTTTCTTCAAAAGTAGCAGATTGTAGTGGAAAAAAATATTGGATTTGAAGAAGAAGGTCTTGTTCTTCTTGGCTACACAACGTTTGGCAAATCACTTAATTTCATTTCTCAAAGCCCAAGTGTCCTCGTTTGTAAAGTGAGAGTTTGGACTAGATTCTTTCTAGATAAAGACTCTACAGTATGATCCTCTGACAGATGAGGAACCTGAGACTTATAAAGGTAAAGAGACTTTAACAAAGTCTCCCTCTTCCCCATTAGTGACAGAGTGAAGACTTGAACCCAGGTCTTGTGATGTCTTGGGCCACTTATACTAATGTTTTTATTTCAATGTCGTGGATGCCTTACATCACAACTCATTGTGCCCCATGACAGTAGGCTGCCTGGTAGCACTTCTGCCAACATCTGAATGTTTCCATTTAGAAACCATTAAACTATAGTCCTTGCTATGAGGGTGATGGGGATTCAATTCAATTAAATAAATGAGCATTGAACACTTGCTATCATCAATCACCCTGATTAGGTAATTGCAAAACATTGACATGCTTTGAGAATGTGTGGGAACGGTCTAAATTGTTATTGGGTTTTTTTGTGTGCTCACTCTTCCTGAGGTTCAGTTATGTTCTGTCCATCAGCATTCTGTGTGGGGCCTTGCTCAGGCAACCACTAGGCAGGGGTGTAAATCCCTAAAGTAACAAGAGGAGGATGACGTGCCTTCCAGTGGAGAATGAATCAGAGGCATTAGAAACCGGATTCCTATTAAGTCACCTCCCTCTCCCTCATCCCCTACTTCAGATTGAAGAACAAAAATTTAACGAAAAACAAATTTCTACAGAGGGCAAATATGAGACAGTAGGATACTTTGGGGTATATGAATACATGGGAGGTGTTCCCTTGACCCAGGGTAGCCTTGTCCCTCTGCCAACCCAGACAAATGGAACGTGTGTGTGTGTGTGTGTGTGTGTGTGTGTGTGTGTGAATCCTCATTTCCCAAAACTGATTATAAAATGTTTGTCCCCATATTTGTATGGGGTCTCAACATTTATTTTTTTAAATGTTTAACATTTTTGAAATATACGAGAAATTTGTCAGAGTTGCTTGGGTAGTAAATGTGCGCTGTCAAGGAGATAACAGGGAGAAGGTGAAGGAATAAGCATTTAGATAGTGACTATGTGCCAGGCACTGCACTAAGTGTTCTGCAAGTATTCTTTCTTCAAGATAGGTTTTCTTATTATCCCCATTTTAACAATGAGGAAACTGATGCAAACAGAGGTTAAGTGACTTATCCAGGGTTATACAGCCTAGGCAGTATCTGAGGCTAGATTTGGACTCAAGTCTTCCTGACTTTAGGCCCAGCTCCCTATCCACTGAACCACTTAGATACTAAAAAGAAATGTATTTCTGTCCAGTATGGGTGTAGAGCAGAAAACTATTAGCTGATCAAGGGTGGTTATATTAAAGGTCAAGGGTAGAGAGAAACAAAACCTCAGACAAAAAGAAAAATGGATAAGCAGGAAGAAGGGAAAGAGAATCAAAATCTATCAATTGGCATGAAGGGCCCAAAAGGGTGGCTTCAAATATCAGAGGCAAGGGGAGAAAGCTTCCTGAATAGCCTAAGATTATTCAAGATACTTCTTCCAGAGACAGCCCTTCTTAAGGTCAAAGTCAAGGGAACTATCTGTGTTGATAAGGGAGGTGACCCAGATATTTTGAATATTCGAATTGGAAGGTGAGAACTGAAAGAGAATACACCTGTGATTTCAATGACATAGAGAACTCTCAAATGATTAAACTCCTTTTGTCAATATGGATCAACACCTACTCTGCAAGGTGTAGGAGAGTTGTCTAGATCACTGAAAGGCTAACTCAGTCAGTAAGTAAACAAACAGCTGTTAAATTCTTCTATGTGCGTATCATTGTGCAGGGGACACAAAGAAAGGCAAAAGACAGTCCCACTTCTCAAAGAACTCATAGTCTAATATAAGAGACCATGTGCAAACAAGGGATCTATGGGATAAACAGAAGATAGTCAATAGAGACTAGGAACTAGAAGTAAGTTTTTGCGTTGTTGTTTTATGGATGAGAATAAGGGAGTAAGCAGTGGGGGATGGAGAATAATGAATGATGACAGTTTGGGGTTCTGAATCACAAGGAAGCCTGGGAAGGAGTTTGTTAATCATTGAGGAATGAGTTCTATAGGTTATCAACATCCCCAGGGATTTGGCCTCAGGATAGTGTCCTCTTAGGGCCTTAATACATTACATAAGAGAAAATAATTCCTTCTACCTGTGATCATTCAGTCTTGGTTTGAAGATCTCTAATGGGGAGAATTCCACTAGCTATCTGGGTAGCTCATTCAACTTTGGGATAGCTCTAGTTGTTCAAAGTGGTTTTTTTCTTATATTTCTTTCTACTGAGCCTGCATTTGCCTATTTACAACCTCCACTTTCATCTTTAACTAAGGCTAATCCAATTTCTATTTTTTCACATACCTGAAGACAGCTATCATATCTCATCTCCAAGTCTTTTTCTCCTTTAGGCCAAACATCCTCCTTTCCTTCCAAGCATCTTTAATATGGGATGGAATCTAGGCATTTCACCATTGTGGTTACCCTCTTCGAGATATCGTCTTCCTAAAATGTGGTGCCCGAAACTCAACACAGTACTCTACGTGTTGTCTGACCTGGCCAAGCAGGTGTTACTTCCTAGATTCTATGCTTCTCTTAATGTATTGTAAGATCCCTTTGGCTTTCTTGTTTCCTATGTTACAATGTTTTCTTTTGTTTGTTTTGGGTTTTTTTTTGCGGGGCAATAGGAATTAAGTGACTTGCCCAGGGTCACACAGCTAGTAAGTGTCAAGTGTCTGAGGCCGGATTTGAACTCAGGTCCTCCTGAATCCAGGGCTGGTGCTTTAATCACTGTGCCACCTAGCTGCCCCCTCCTATGTTACAATGTTGACTCATAAAGAGCCATCCAAACTCCCACATTCCTTTTAGAAAGTACTACATAGCTATGTCTGCCCCATCTTTACTTTTGAACTTGATTTTTTTTTGGGGGGGGGGCAGAGCAATGAGGATTAAGTGACTTGCCCAGGGTCACCCAACTAGTAAGTGTCAAGTGTCTGAGGTTGGATTTGTTTTGTTTTTTGTTTTTTGTTTTTTGTTTTTTTAGTGAGGCAATTGGGGTTAAGTGACTTGCCCAGGCTCACATAGCTAGTAAGTGTTAAGTGTCTGAGGTCGGATTTGAACTCAGGTACTCCTGACTCCAGGGCCGGTGCTCTATCCACTGCACCATCTAGTTGCCCCTGAGGTTGGATTTGAACTCAGGTCCTCCTGAATCCAGGGCAGGTACTTTATCCACTGTACCACCTAGCTGCCCCCTGGACTTGGTTTTTTGAACCCAGTTATAAAACCTTTAAACTTTTCCCTATTGATTTTCATTTTAATCAATTTGGCTCAATGTTTCAAGCCTACCACGATCTTTTTAATGTGCAAACTCTATCATTCAAACTCCTAATTCGGTGTCATTTGCACTTGATAAGGATTCCATTTTTGCCTTTATCCAAGGAATCAAGAGCACTGTTAGCAAAGGGATAAACTCAGATCCCTGGAGCACTCCTTTGGAGACCTCTTTCCAAATTGGCCTCAAACATTAATGACTGCTCTTTGGTTCTTGCCTTTGAATCAGCTTTGATTCCATCTATCATTGTGCTCACATCTCTCAATTTTTCTCAAATAGGTCATCTGATTGAGTCCTTCATTTTAATAGATGAAGAAACTGAAGTCAATAGGCAACTTGCCCAAGGTCACAAGGTTTATGTAAACTGAGAATGTAATCCCAATCTTCTGATTACAAATCCAGTGCCTTTCCCACTGTGTGCACATGTCCTTAAAAAGCTTCAACATAGGAGGTTCTACAATCTCCCTAGTGTGGCCAGAGTTATATATTGGTATTGTCAAAATGACTTCAGGCAATTCATGTGAGTTGGGGTGGGTTTTTTCTTGGTACTTACTAGGGGGCCCACAAAAAAATGAGTTTCTTTCTTGACTTAGCAGATCAGTCTGCAGTTGAAAGGATAAAACAATCTCAACAAGAGTGAACACAATTATCTTGGTGAAGAAATGTCAAATCAGAATGTAATTTTCTTGTTCATGTTTTTCTTAGAAAGCATTCCCATTCTGCTTGGCCTGGGATGTCAGCCAAAGCCTCCTCTAAGAAGAACCAAGACTTTCAACCAGTTGGGAGGGGAGTGGTGGGGGACAAAATGGGTGGGAGTAAAGATGGTGTTTGGGGGTAAGGGGAGACAAAATATAAACTTTCATCCATCTGCAAAACAGTGAGAGGGGTGTGGTATTACTGGCTTGCCTCTTAACTTTTCAACCTACAAGACTTTTGGAAGTTTTAGCAGTCTGGGCTAAAATTGGACTAAGGACCCTCAATGACCCTCTTCCTTCCAAACATTTATGGATTAAAAGAACAGGGTAAGTGAAGAAAAGAAAGAAGGTAAGAAAGGACAGGGTGTTCCAATCTGTATCTTTTGCTTAATATGAACTGGGTTAGGGCCAATATCAGATGCTGAGGCTCCAGAGAATCCCAAACTTCACTTCAGCCGTTCTATGTTCTCTGAAAGCCTGTATCATAGCCAAATTTTTTTTTTTTTTTAGTGAGGCAATTGGGGTTAAGTTAAGTTAAGTTAAGCCCAGGGTCACACAACTAGTAAGTGTTAAGTGTCTGAGGCCGGATTTGAACTCAGGTATTCCTGACTCCAGGGTCGGTGCTCTATCCACTGCGCCATCTAGCTGCCCCCATAACCAACTTCTAATTAACAAGAACAATATATCTCCTTAATCTTTCCTCAAAACATTTCCCTTTGTCTTATTTTAAAATTAGTTATTATTATTTTCTATTCTTTTTTGCATTGTGGCTGGCCTTTTATCTATATCCAATAAAAATCTAATGTTTTCTGTAATTCTAAATAACAATAAAATGCCATCCCAACAGTAAAGCTTATCCGTTTGAGAGAACTTTTGCTCTCCTTACCTGCAGCCAAAGTCCCATTAACGAGCTTCTAACAGATTCTGGTTTAAATTTGAATCCACTACTAGTTACACGCTTAAACATCCAAGATCCAGGAGCATCACTGACTCCAGGTAGCACGGTTCAGTGGACAAACTGCCTGATTCTCAATTTAGTGGCATTAGACAGTCCTTGGCTGAAATCATGAATTCAATAGTTACTAGGTATTATGATTATCTGAGTCTCATTTTCTTATCTGTAAAATGGGTCCTGATAGTGCTACCTCATAAGATTCTTGTGAAGCCAAATGAGGTAATATATATGAAGTGTTTGGGAAGTTTTGAAGCATTATATAAATGTCACTTGTTATTAACAATTGGCAAGCCAAGGGGGCAGCTAGGTGGCACAGTGGATAAAGCACTGGCCCTGGATTCAGGAAGACCTGAGTTCAAATCCGACCTCAGACACTTGACACTTACTAGCTATGTGAACCTGGGCAAGTCACTTAACCTTCGTTACTCAACAACAACAAAACCACAAAACAATTGGCAAGCCAAACCTGGAAAACTGAATCCACTATTTGTCCTCATATAGATTGAGAACCTAGTGTAACTGGGCTTTGCACATGCCCAGTTCACCGAATGTGAGGGCACCTATCTGGTAGAGGCCAGGAACCAACTTCAAAGAAAAAACATTTTGTGTTTTACCACTACTCAGGTGGGAATAGCCTCTTTCCATTGCTTACATAATGAGGGGTGGGGAACAGGCTGCATTTTAGAAATCAGTGGACTGGCATACTCCATCTCTCCTTCCAGTTCATCCAGAGAGGGTGAAAGTCTTGTTCATCCAAAGACTATCATACATGAATTGAGCTAGGTGTGTGGGGGGGGAGTGGGGAGAGGACTGCCTGCCTTCTGTCCTATGTTCTGCTTTCTTTTATTTATCTTTTTTATTTCTGTTGATAGAATCCTCACTGGAACCAAACATAGTAATGTTAAAGGCAGGATTCTAGGCTAGACGTTACAATCAGTCCATCAAGGAAGCCCTGACAAGTTAGGATGCCTGGGATTTGAACTCGACTTTGGAACTTGGTGGAACTACAAAGAAACTAAACTTAGCTATGAACCTAATCTTCTCTTCCTTAGAGACTAACATGATATAGGGGGTCATTTTACCTCTATAGTATTGAGGGGAAGTATTTGTATGTTCATTTTGACTATACCTTTGAAGTAAATATTCCTTTGTAAAAGTTAATTCCAACTGTTAAGGGGCACTTGTTAAATGGCACTTGGGGGTACAAGGGATCCCCTAAAAATGGGGGAATATTATCAGTGAATACTAGAGCCAATGGGAAAGACTTGACTGCCTCCCTGAAAGCCCCTTAAAGACACTGGTAAACCTCCAAGGGGAGGTGAAATGTACCCTACCTGGCCTTCGGGTGTTGGAGACCAAGGTAATCACTGTTATACTAGCATTTGTTTGGAAAATAAACTCAATCCCAGGATCTATAAATCAGGAACAATATAGCAACAACAACAACAACTATAGCATTTATATAGCTCATAAGGATTTGCAAAGGGTTTTACAGATAGAGAAAGCCTTTTTATTGATGTTAGGTTGGCAACAATAGAATTTGTTTCTGGTATTCAGAGGGTATATTAGAATATAGGGTAAAGAAACAGGGCAGCTAGGTGGTGCAGTGGATAGAGCACTGGCCCTGGAGTCAGGAGGACCTGAGTTCAAATCTGGTCTCAGACATTTAACACTTACTAGCTGTGTGACCCTGGACAAGTCACTTAACACCAATTGCCTCACAAAACCCCCCCACAAAGAAACATAGAAGGGGGCAGTTAGGGTGCTGTGGATAAAGCACCAGCCCTAGATTCAGGAGCACCTGAGTTACAAATGTGTGACCCTGGACAAGTCACTTAACCCTCAATGCCCCACAAACAAAGAAACAGAGATTTGGTTTTGCCCTAGTGCAATCCTATGGGATGGTGTCCCATGTATCTATAAGGAATCCCTTACTGTACAGACAAAAATAGCTGGCATTTAAATAGCACTTCAAGGTTTATTAAGTGCTTTTCATGTTTCGTTATCTAACCTTCATAAAAATCCTCTGAGATAGGTGCTATTAGTATTCCCATATTACAAGTGGGGAAACTGAGTCTGAAAGAGGTCAAATTACTTGCTCAAGATGACATAGCTCTCTATTCAAACTCAAGTTTTCCTAATTCCAAGACCAGTGCTCTACTCATTTTACCTTCTAGTTGCCTCAAAAATAAATCTGCAAATTGAGTTAAGAGGAAAGTTAGAGAACAGAAGAACCAGGTGCTTAAGGAACCAAAGAGTTTCCTGAAGAGGGAAGGAAAGGAAAAGGTGGAAGACTGAAATAGAGAATACCTAAATCTAGCCATTAAGAATCCCTTTAGTTGCCTGGCTTAACTGCCATCCTCCATGATGATAGTGTTCCATTAGGGGGGAAAAAAAAGGCACAACATATTTGCTCCATGTATCCTTTAGACATTTGAATTGTATACTCCCACTGACCGCTGGGAAAATGAAAAAAACAACAACAACAAAACTTGCAATCTTTTAAGGATATGGGGGGAAGTTGGCTGCCTGGTTGAAGTGAAGGAGATTGTCACAGTCCCAAGAGGCTGAAGCAGGGTATTGGTGGCACTTTCTGGAGCCTAGTGAGAAAAATCTTCAGCATCAGAGATTTCAATTAGCCTTGCTATTGTTATCTGGTGCCTAGAGATGATGGGTGCAAAAGAACCACCTGCCTCAGTAAGTGAACTAAACTCTAAACACCTTTATAAAGTACCTTCTGTGTACATGAAACAAAGACAAAAACAGAAGTCTTTTCCCTCACAGACTTTAAATTCTAAAGTAGCAAACCCATTAATTTCCAGGTAATTGGAATCTCAGGAAGCCAAGCCTGAGAACTTAAATAATCATGCTGCCTATTTCCTCTTTGCTGGGCAGAGAGGTGATACAGTGATTAGAATGCTGCGCCTGGAGTCAGAAAGACTCATCAAATCTGGCTTCAAAGACTTATTAGCTGTGTGGCTCTGGATAAATCACTTAACCCTGTTTGCCTCAGTTTCCTCATCTGTAAAATGAGTTGGAGAATGAAGAGTGGACCACGACTGAAAATACTGAACATACCTTCCTCTTCAGCTACCACTTACCAAATCATTAATATGCAAATGAATTAGATTCTCAGTTTATGATAATGAACTGGTCTTTCTTACTTAAAGTCTGTACCAATCTCCTCAAAGAAAGAGTTTTCAGTGCACCCTCTTTAGAATCTAGTACCACTATTAACAAAGTCCCAAACAAACAAAACTTAGAGATTTTAAACTTGGAGTATATTATACTGTCTCTCCATGACTAAGGATACCACTCCCTCACCCTGTATCCTCCCTCCTCCCAACAAAAATGGGTCAAAGCTTGTTCCATGCTATTACAAAAATTTGCAAAAAGGACTAGCTTGCAGAAATTTCCAAGGAAGCAAATACAGGCCCACTGTTTGAGTCGCCCATCATTATAGGGTTTTGTTTTAACTTGGCTGTTTGACAATTATTTACCTTATTTAATGAGAACCATATTTTAGTGCCTTGACCTGCAGATCAAAGGTCAGAGGTCAGGCTCTCACAAACCTGCAAAGACAATTCTTCCCCCAGAATTGGGAGGAGGGATATACATCAGTGAAAGAGAGCTTCTCCCTCCCTCCCCCCTGGAAATTCCAGAGAGGTTGGAAGGGGACAATTGGGCTGAACATATACTCTATTTTGTATAGTCTCATTATGTAAATGACTGCTTTTAGATGGAGCTGAAGTTTAAAAGGCTCCAGATCATCTTTTGGGGGTGGGGTGGGGGTGGGTCATGAAGGGTAAAAGGGACAGTGAGTTGGTTTTTTCCAAAGAAGACTTTGGAAATGCTTGCTTTCAGGCAGTGTGATCCCAATATGCTCCCTCAGCACAACAGTATGAAACATGCCTGTGTCTAAAGATTTTACAATTCTTGAAAATTGTAAAAGGGCCATAAAACTGGAGGGGAAAAAACATTTTCTGTGCTTGGCCTCATCCCTTGCATTTGGCCCCATTTGCCATGTGGGTGTTAAGAGCAGCTGACCAGGCAGCTCAAGCCATGTACACAGCACATACCTCTCCAGGCTTCCAGTTTTTTCGGCCAAAATAGACTAGTGTCATGTGCCGTGGTCACATGCCAAAAGAGAGGCTCTCATCTTTCTGTGAAAAAGGCCAGAGATGGCCATAAAAGAAGTTTCCTTGCCAATTTCAAAATTAAAATGGGAACATGGGAGTCCATCGATAAGAAAAGCGTGTCCTCGTCCTCAGCTATCCTGTGCTGGAAGCTGAATTAAGAGCCTAACTCTAAGTATAAGGAGGCAATGTCCCATCATAATGTCCCCATGGTAGACACATCTGCAGGGTTCTGTTCAGTTTGCAAAACAACAGTTTAGAAAGGAAATGTCCAGAGGAAAGCAACCAGAAAGGTAAAAGACTTAGAATTCAGGGCACTGAGGAGAATTGTCTCCAAGGATCTGAAAGGCCTTGAAGACGGATCAGGCTGACTGTGGAAGGACACAGATGGCAGAACTAGGTGGAAAAAGGTGCAAATTTTGGGGGGAGGGATGCAAAGGAAAATCTTTCTGAAAAGTGAAATTGACTGCCTTTGGAGCTCTTAGTTTCCCAGCCATCAGGGGTTGGGATTAAGGACTGAATGACCCCTTATTAGATATCATGGAAAGGGGGTTCTTCTTCAGGCATGGCTACATGACCCCTGAGGTCTCCTCCAACTCTGAGATTTTGTGCATCACTTCTTTTACATTATATTTACAACATTGCACATTCTTTCAAAGGGGGAAAGCCTTTCAAAGGACTTGCCAGTTTTTATTCTATATATTTTATTTTATGTATAAATTTTCTGTATTATTCATTTCATTTAAGCCACTGCTATACTGAAAAAAAGTCCTAACATTGGGGTTTATGATAATAATAATAGTACACATTTTGATAAAATGTTGAGGTTTGCTATCATAACCCCTAAGTGTTAGGTATTGAATGAAGGAGTCAATAAAATTTATTATGCTCTTATTATTTACAAAAACTTTTCAGGGGCAGCTGGGTGGCACAGTGGATAAAGCACCAGCCCTGGATTCAGGAGGACCTGAGTTCAAATCTGGCCTCAGACACCTGACACCTACTACCTATGTGATCCTGGGCAAATCACTTAACCCTCATTGTCCTACAATTAAAAAAAAAAAGAACTTTTCAGGTATTGTTTTCTGCATTTTATAGATGAGAGCACTGAGGCTCAGAGAGATAAAGTGACTTACTCACACTTCGCAATTAATATATGTAGGATTCAAAACCAGGTCACCTGACTGCAGTCCAAGCCTGGCATTTTCTCCACTCGACCATACTTCTTCAGTTTTTCTACCATTCTTTTAGAGTGAAATTCTGCCTGGCCAAAGAAGACTCACTCCAGGACAACTCTTATGCTTCTGTAAAGACCTGTGAGTCAAAAGGGATAATTTATATAACTGGGTAAAGGAAATAAGCATCCTTTAAGAACTACCCTATGTATGTGGGGAAGAAGAAAAGGAAGGATTAGTGATTTGTGTTATGCACATATTATAGTGATATTGACTGTACAGGCAAAGACTTAGTTGGCAACAAAACAGATGATTAGGGAAAAATACTCTTTTTTTTTTTTTTTTGTGACTGTTGATAGAAGTTTATTTAACCATAAGATAAAAAGGGGAGGCTAGAACACCCTTCCTCCCCAGAGTCAGAAGTAGATTTGGTCAGCAGGGCCAGGGGGGGTGGTGACTCATGCACCCTTGGAACACTGGTCAAGACCAAAGGGCACTGACTCCTTCTATGCCTTTAGGTGACCAGGAGGCCACAGTTGAGCCTTGGCCCTCGCTAGGTATCACCTATCACATATGCATAGTGCGGACATCTTAGAGACAAGGAAAGGAACGAGTGGCTGTCAGGGAGGGAATCCCGGTGCAGTGACTCCTAGGCCTAGGCTCTTCCCAGCAGGTGGCAGAATCTGTTTCTAGAACCAGGCTAAGGAAGGAACATGTGTACCTGGCATGAAAGTGGAGTCAACACTACTCCTGTCTGAAGATGGGAGGCAAGATAGTGTCTTTTGTTTCCTATGGGACTGATTCAGGGAGGCAGTGCTGTGGATAGACGCTTGACTTGGGATCTTGCCTCAGACACACACACACTAGCTTACCCTGTACTTGTCACTCAACCTCTACCTCAGTTTCCTCACCAATAAGATGGGGGGGAGTGGGGACTTGGATAAAGGCACAGAGAGTATGTTTCTCGCACTGGTAAAACACTGCTGGTGGACAGCTAACCCCCTGGGTGACAGGCTATAAAAAGATTTCAACAGGCTGGAAATGGGTTGAATCAAATAAGATGAAACTTAACAGGAATAAATGAAAAGTCTTGCACTTGGGACAAAAATCAACTTCATCCAGTTTAAGATTGGGGAAGCACAGTTTGACAGCAGTTCAGAAAAGTACCCAGGAGTTTGAGTGGCCTGTAAGCACCATGTGAATTAGGGGACGCTGGCCCGCTTCAGGAGGGGCCCAGCCCAGCTTCCATCATCTGGGAGGTGCCAGTCCCACCACTCTCCCTGATCAGGTCTCATCTGGAGCACTGTGTTCGGTTCTGGGAACCACAGTTTAAGGACACTGATAAGCAGAAGAACCTCTACGGGAGAGTAACCAAGATGGTGATGAGCCTTGAGTCCATAATGCAGGAAGACTGGTCGAGGGCCCTGGCCAAGTGTGGCTGGAGAAAAGACCCAGGGACGGTGCCCGTTTTCTGGGATTTGAAGGATCATTATGTGGCGGTGAGACTAGAGGTCTCGTTTAAGCCCCAGAGAACAGCTGGGAGCAATGGGTAGATGGTGCAGAGAGGCCAATTTAAGTTTGAAATCAGGAAAAAAATCTTAACCATGAGAGCCATCTCCAAGTGAGCTAGGCAGACCCCTGAGAGCAGGTCAAGCAGAAGCTGGTCAGCCACTTGTGAGGACTGTATAGCGAGGACTCCTTTTATGAGTGGGTTGGACTCAGTATCTCCTAAGGATCCTTCCAGTTCTCAAATTGTGTGGGCATGTTTTTGAATCTGCCTTCAAGGGCTGTTGGGAAGTGATCTATGTATAAAACTAATAAATTTTAGCTATCTTTATCGATTAACAAAAGCACTGCGGTTTTTCAGCATCTGATGTCCCTTGGTCTCGAGGTGGGGAGGCCAGCCCTAACTAGAAGATGTGTGTAAAGAAGGAATCTGAATTGTTGTTATAGTCCAGGGGAAGCGTGTACCCACTATAGTGCGCCCCCAGCTTGGCTCCCCCCAGGGCCGATGAGTACTTCAGCTTGAGCAGGGTGAAGTGGGTGAAGGCCTTCTGGGTGGCCTTTCCCTTAGCCAGGGTGTTGACAAAGCCTTCTTCCAGCAGCTCCCAGCTCTTCCATACAGAGCCCACACACACGATGGGGAGGCCCAGTGGCCCCTTGAAAAGTATCGGGTCTACCTTAGGCAACACAGCCAGTATATGGCTGGCCAACAATTCTCCAGCCTCCTTGAAAATACTCTGGCAAAGGGTGTCACCCTGATAAGCACCTTCTGCAACTTTCCGGCAAAATCCAGCAAACTTGGATTTATCGAAGATTCTATAGAGGTGGGTGAGGAGTCCCATCCGGTCAGACACCTGGAAGTAGTTAAACATGGCTTGTTTGACGTAGTTTATGTCATGAGGAGACTTCTCCAGGTTATCCATGGTGTTAAAAACGATCTTCACTGCCCTGTGTGCAATCCAAAATGCAGAGCCTTCGTCACCTATGAGGTGTCCCCAGCCACCGCAGCCTTCCTCAGAGCCATCCGGGTTGACAAGTCTGCAGTTGGACCCTGTCCCAGAAATGAGCACCACGCCACCGATGGCTGTGGCCGTGGCAATAGACCCCGCTGCGTCCGTAGAGATGAAGTAGCTGCTACTCAGGTCAGGATAGCGGCTTTGCAATTGTTCAGTCAAGGTGGAAACGGCCGTGCTCTGCTCTGCCCCACTCAGGGTCAGGCCCAGGCTCCGCAGCGGTTTGTGAAGGTATACCCCGGCTTTCTTCTTGGCTTCGTTCACCATGTCATTGATCCTTTCTGCACACTGCTCCAGCCCAATCAGCCACTGGTTGGTGCTTGGTCCGGTAGCTTCTGCTACAACCCGGCCATCTGCAGACAGCAGCACGACCCTGGAGTGGGTGGCCCCCCCCTCCACGCCCCCGAACAGGTCGGCCATGGGGCCGCCGCTCCCCGCTCGCCGGGCTCCCCGCTGCGCCTCGCGCCGATCCCCGCGGCTGGCTCCTGCCTGGGCGTCCCTCGGGCCCGCGCGGCGTGACTCCGGCCACCTCCGGCTCAGGCTACGGCCGGCCCGTCATCGGGAAAAATACTCTTGAAAGGGTATCATACATAAAGGAAATTATATTATACATTGATGATACTTTTCTTCCCCATGAGTCAAGAGGAGATACAAGGGAGTGAAAAAGAACAAGACAGAAGCCTTATAGCTTAGCAGAAATGTTGGTAAGGCCAAGATTGCCTCTTTCAGCTCTCTCACCCAAAATGTAGAGAATAATATATGGGTACAAAGAAGAAGAGATTCTAGAGTAGTGGGTCTGAATATTTTTTTGGGCTTAAGGTAAAATATTATTCTTTGCCATGAAAAATTTTGGCAAATTGTGGAAGGTTAAGATTCTTGTATGCATATGTGCAAAGGTGAATTCCCTATAATGTGTTTGAGACTGTATTCAATCACATGTGTAAGTTTCATATGGTTTGGGGGCCTTCCTAGTCAAAATTTATGGCATACCTTGGGGACACCAATTTTCTAGACTCATGCTTAGGCAATTTGTATTCACAATATGAGAAGTATATGGAGACTGAAATTGATTAAGGCAACTGAGAAGATTCAGGTTTGCCATCTCCTAATTTGGCTTATATAATTTAGATTCTTATTGTACTCTCTGTTTTTCTGTCTGTCTCTCTGTCTCTGTCTCTGTCTGTCTCTCCGTCTCTGTCTCTGTCTCTGTCTCTGTCTCTGTCTCTCTCTCTCTCTCTCTCTCTCACACACACACACACACACACACACACACACACACACACACACTTTTTCTTTCTGCCTCTCTTTCCTAAGAGCATAGTTGAATTGAGTAAGTTAAATGCCCATAGGACCACATGTCATGACTCCATTGTCGTTGGATGTAGCTAGGTTTTAAAACTCTTAGCAGGTCCCTGAAAGGAAAATCTTCCATCTGGCTTCCCCGTCACTGTCACTCCCACAACATCTAAGCATACTGCCTTGTAGGTACTAGTGGTGCAATAAAAGTTTGTTGAATGAATTAGACCTCCAACCTCTCAACCTGGGTTTCCTCTTCCCCCCTCTCCTCAGGGCTGCCTAGCAATCATCTCCTGACCAAAGTCAAAGTCCCTTCTCAAACAAAACAGCATAACCATTAGTAGCCCTGCAACTTAATTATAGCTCAGTTCCTCTGGTCCTGGCTAGACAGGGGATACTCCCAAATCCACATATGATTATTGGAGTGTTTTTTTTGGGGGGGAGGGGGCTATAGCTTCCAAAGAGGGAACAAAAACCACAGATAGCAAAGGAAATTTTCTTTTCATTCTAGGAGTCTATGAGAGGAAGAGGCAGCAGAGACTCAAATCCTTCCCTGAAACTTTTTGCCTCTTTACACAATGGACTTAATGACTCAAGACTGAGCTCTTCTTGTTTGGCTCCCTGACTGAAGGATGCTGAAAACATGCCCATATTTCTGATGTTTCTGTTATTCTCTCCTACAGATATCAGCTCAAGCAGCTGTCCCTAAGTCATATTAAGAACTAGGCAAGTTGGGTTTGGGGTTGCCCTCCCCTTCCTGGCTTAAGTGCCCTCTCTGTTGGATATTCCCCAGCAACCCACTGCCCTAGACCTGCTTTCTCAGCCTTGGGACCTCCATGTGCTTTACTTAACTTTCCCAGAAAAATTTAGCTCCCCACCTAGCCTGCTTCCTTTTTTTTCCCTCCCCAGTTAAACAACCTAGTGCTATGTCCCCCCTGTCACCTCCCTTTTGATTTCCAAGGTAGCCTAGCTCAGTGCTCAAATCAAGCTGTGCTTGTTGGCTAATGGGCCAATGAAGAAGAGACAGATGATACATGGGCTTTGTTATGTCCTGGTGGTCTCCAAGAGGGAAAGATTCTTGCCTTTGTTGTCCAACCCATTTTAGTAGTTTTCATGGTAGATATTCAAGAAGATTTTTTTTGACAGGAGGAAGCAGGTGAATTCCTCTTTTCCTTCATGAAGTTATAGAATATTTTTTTTTCTGAAAGAGGTCTTAGAGACCAACCCAAGTCTCATTTTTACTGAGAAGCAAACAGGTTCAAAGGGTGACTTGTCTAAGACCAAATAACTAGTAAGTGGCAAAGCCAGAATGTGGACCTTGGCTTGAAAGCAAGTGTTCTCTCTACCATATCATGCTGCCAAGGAAACGGGGACATTCTTTCCCACCCTACTTTTTTTCTTTTAAATAAGTTTGTATTGATATTGTTTTCATAACACCATAGTTTCCTCAGTATCCCTTCTCTTCCTCTTCTCAGAAAGCTATTCCATATAACAAATGGCATTTTTTTAAAAAAGAGGACCCAAATCAATAAAACCTATCAATTCATCAAAAAACTCTAAATATTGGTGTGATGTGTTCCATTCGTGGACCTCTTGCTACTGCAAAGAAATTGGGGTGAGAGTGTCTGCATTTATCTCTTCTTTGGGGTCATGCTAGCTCTTCATCATTTTTGCAATATCCACTCTTGATTTTGAGTGTGTGTGTAAATAGTTGCTATTTACATTAGTATTATTGCACTCATGAATGCTGTTTTCTTTCTCAGCTTACTTCACTCTGCATCCATTCATGCTTCTCTGCATTCATCACGCTCATTATTTCTTACATCAGAGTAACTTTTCATTTGTTGTTCAGTTGTTTTCAGTCATGTCCCATTCTACCTCTGTTTGGGGTTTTCTCTTTCTTTCTTTCTTTCTTTCTTTCTTTCTTTCTTTCTTTCTTTCTTTCTTTCTTTCTTTCTTTCTTTCTTTCTTTCTTTCTTTCTTTCTTTACATTTTTGCAGAGCAATGAGGGTTAAGTGACTTGCCCAAGGCCACACAGATAATAAGTGTCAAGTGTCTGAGGCTGGATTTGAATTCAGGTTCTCCTGAATCCAGAGCCTGTGTTTTATCCACTGCCCCACCTAGCTACCCCCTGTTTGGGGTTTTCTTGGCAAAGATACTGGAGTGTTTTGCCCTTTCCTTCACTAGCTCATTTTATAGATGAGGAAACTGAGGCAAACAGGGTGAAGTGACTTGCCTGGGGTCACACAGTAAGTGTATAAAGTCAAATTTGAACTCGGGTAGAGGAGTCTTCTTGACTCTAGACCCAGTGCTCTGTGTACTGTGGAGCCAGTACTACAATTGGTGGAGCCATTCCCTCATCAATGAACACCTTCTTTGTTTTTGTTTCTTAAGTAGAATACTTCAGGGGATACTTTGTCCATAAAATTATAGCTCTAGAGTTCGAAGGGACCATAGTGGTCAACTAGTCCAAAGTTTTCTTGTTATAAATCAGCAAAGTGATAGGGGCAGCTAGGTGGCAAAGTGGATAAAGCACTGGCCCTGGATTCAGAAGGACTTGAGTTCAAATCCAGCCTCAGACATGACAGTTACTAGCGGTGTGACCCTGGGCAAGTCATTTAACCCTAATTGCCCCACCAAAACAAACAAACAAACAAAAACAAAACAAAACAAACAAACAAACAAAAACCAAAAAGAAATCTTTGGAGGCAGCTAGGTGGCACAGTGGATAAAGCACTGCCCTGGATTCAGGAGGACCTGAGTTCAAATCTGACCTCAGACATTTGACACTTACTAGCTGTGTGACTCTGGGCAAGTTACTTAACCCTCATTGCCCTGAAAAACAAAATAAAAAAGAAAAGAAAAGAAATCAGCAAAGTGAGCACCACAGTAGTTAAGCAGAGAGCAGTACCCAGAAGACTGGACCCCAACTCAAGGTCTGGGATTGGATTTCCCCTCTAACATTTACTACTTAAATCACCATGGGGAAAGCACTTAATCTCCCGGAGCTTCGATTTCATCATCTGTAAAATGAACATAACAATATGTATGGCATTTCCCTAACAGGGTTGTTGCAAGCCTTAAAGGAGACACAGTGCAAACTTAATGTGCAATATAAATGGCTGGTATTGCTATTACAGAGTTAATAGCAGTTAGTAGCAGAGGCAGGATTCAAATCCAGGACCTCTGTCTCTAGTTTCAGTGTTTTGTTTTTGTTTTTGTTTTTTCTACTATACTATGCTCTCAATCTTACCTTGTGATGCTGGACCCACAAGTAAACAGCAGGAATTTATTAAATACCTACTGTGTGTTAAACACTCTTCTAAGCACGGAAGATACAAAGAAAGTAAAAAAAACAGTCTCTGCTTTCAAAGAACTCACAATCTAAAAAGGGAATTTTGAAGAGTGATTTTCTCATGGTGTCTCCCTATAGTCTTTCATTTCTTGTTTTTTTTTTTCTTGTTTTGTTGTTTTTTTTTTTTTTAATGGGCTCAACTAATCTATCATGTGACATATTGGGCTCTGCTGGCATATAAATCAAGAGACCTCAGTTTTAATCCCACATCTGACACCAATTCACTACATAGCACTGAGTCTTTCACTGAAATCCTTAGGGCTTTAATGCCTTTATCAATATTAAGAGGCTTGGACTTCATAATTTTCAAGATCCTGTTTGGTTTGGATTTTTCATAATTCCAAGATCTTTCTTTCCCATCTACTTTGGAAAAATTCAAGAACAACATTTTCAGCTATTTTTCTCAAGACTTTCATTCTTTCTCCTACCTTCCCCCCAAAAGAAAAAAAGATCCCAATGAATTTCTAGATTTGACTCTCTAGAAGTATTTCCCTTCTCGTAAAATCTGCAAGTTGTTTTTTTATTTAAAAGTAAACTTTCATTCTTAATTTGTAGGATTGGCAAAAATGGTTTTTGAATATTAGTTATATATATTCACACATATTTATATGCATATATATTAAGCCTACAATTTGGATTTTATATATCCTTGCATTTGTGTATGTAAACCTATTAATTAGCAGATTGACTTCTGGTATGTTACTTCCTTCCCTTAGCCTCAGTTTCCTCATTTGAACTCAGGCATACACTGTGTGTTTTAGCAACAAAAGTTAAGTTTTATACAAAGGAGAAAGGGGCAGGAAGAAGAAGGCAGGGGATCCCAAAAAGGGGACCAAGAATGCAACCTGGCCTTAGGGAAGGATCCCTAAGAGCTCTCTGACCCCCCTGACAATATTCTGGATTTTCAAAGACTGAATTCAATCCTGGGGGCTGACCAATGGGGTTCATTTTCTCATTTTGGTTCATTGTCCTCACTTGATGGTACTTCAGGAAAATTTCTAAATTATAGCTTACTTTTAAGCCCATGACCAGTTTTCTCCAAATGCATGTAACCGGGCCCCAACTTCCACTGCTCTTTAAGGTAGCAACGAATATGGGTAAGGAAGCCTCTTCTTTGATTCTATAGAAAAATGAAGAAGATGCCGATGACTCACAGGAGATCACAAGCAGGTACTTGTTGTTCAGTCATTTTTCAGTCAAGTCTGACTCTTTGTGACTTCATTTAGGGTTTTCTTGGCAAAGATACAGAAGTGGTTTGCCATTTCCTTCTCCAGTTCATTTTAGAGATGAGGAAACTGAGGCAAACAGGGTTAATTGACTTTCCCAGGGTCACAGCTGGTAAGTGTCCAAGGGCAGATTTGAACTCAGCAAGATGAGTCTTCCTGACTCCAGACCCAGCACTCTATTCATTGCACTACCTAGCTGCCCCAGAAATAAATACATAAATACATAAATCACTAAGATAATCCATAAGCTTCCCACTGTAAGGAACTGCACATATAATAGTCATCAGGGCATCCCTTTGACATCCTGGTAGATAGTGTTACCCTATATTTTGAATTCCCCTTAGAAGGCAACCATACTTTGGGCTGTTAGATATGAATTCTATTTTCCATAGGATCTTTACTTTCCAAATAACTCATTGACTTTGTTTTCTAAGTAGAAGTAGGTCAATGCTCAATAATTATACAGGTGATTTTTTAAAAATTGTTTGTTTATACAAGCAACATGATGAATCAGGAAATCCTCTTCTTGCTCCAGAAGGTTCAATCCCCAAATTTTTAAACTTGGGTACTCTCAAATTTGGGGCTACCCATAAGGCAAGCTCCAAAGGTGGTGCTGCTCAGGAAATCTTTCTCTGGCTAGAAGGTTTGCTATGCAAACACCTTGCCTAGAAAATCCAAACCCCCATTTTCTCAAGAACATTGTCTGTGAAAGATGGTCACAAGAGCAAGTCTGAGATCAGTCTGCTTTCTTTTGGATCTCCTTTTCCAGATTCTTGGGAAGGTCTCAAAAGTTGCTCTTTTCTTGACTGCTTCTCCCAATGCCATTCACTGATTTCCGATGTCTATTAAACATAATTTTTAGATACTTCCCAAGTCAAGTCATTTATGAGGGCCTAGATTTCACATAGTTGGTGGGCCCAGAGACTACACCCCCCTCTGCACAGTTATACAAACGTGATCACAAAACAATACAGGTTTCTTTTAGGCTTACATTTATTTCGAATCTTATAAGGGCCTCTTCCAATGCCTATACCTCCAAAAATAATTAGGAAAGAAAAAGAAAAAGTGAAACTGACAAAGACCAATAGAAAAAAATAAAAGAAAAAAGGGGGTGGATGGAACCCACCAAGCTTCTCTTGTCATAGGGAAAGTCTGAATCTGATGCCAGAAGAGCTCTCAAGGACATATGGCTCTCTTTCAAAAGGATTTTGGGTCTTAATGTAAACTTTCACTCTCAGGAGAAAATCAATTCTTCTAATGGATTGATAAGTATATAAAGTGATCAAAATGGAGAATATTGATGATTTGATATTGATGGGAAATATAACTCTTAGACTCTGGTGAAAAATACACCGATAATTGTGACAAAGAATTAAAAATGAAGGGAGCACCCATCATTTAGGGAACAGCTGAACAAATTATGGTACACAAATGCAATAAAAGACTATTGTCCTGTTAGAAATGATGAAGGTGGTGTTTCAGATAAACCTGAGAAGACTTTTATGAATTAATGCAGAGTGAAGTGAGCAGAACCAGGAGAACAACTGATGCAAAACCACATTATAAAAGCAAAACAACTTTGAAAAATTTTAGGACTTTAATCAATGTAGTGACCAACCAAGGTTCCTATGGATAGGTCTTCCTAACTCCAAGTCCAATGTCTTATTTTAGTCTCACAACAACTCTGTGAAGTAGGCACTACAGGTATTAGTATGTCCATTTCTGAGACAAAGAGAGAATGACTTGCATACCATTCATGACACAGCTGGTAAGCATCACAGGTAGGTTTTGAACTCAGATTTTCCTGACTCCAAGTCAGGCACTCCAGCCACTATCTCATGTTACAGAAATCTAATTCTTGTTTGAACCACCACAGCCATAAAAATAAAATTTCCTATTTCCTTCCTTTTCCCCCCAGCTATCCTCTCAGGCCAGGAGAGCTGACCCTTTTGTGATTTCAGAGTTCTTTTTTTGTTTTGTTTTGGTTTTTTGCGGGGAAATTGAGGTTAAGTGACTTGTTTAGGGTCACACAGCTAATAAGTGTTAAGTGTCTGAGGTCGGATTTGAACTCAGGTCCTCCTGAATCCAGGGCTGGTGCTCTATCCACTGTGCCACCTAGTTGCCCCTTCAGAGCTCTCTTTTTGAGGATAATCCTTCTACATTTTATTCCCTCCAATGCCCACCCCCATCCCACATGTTCACCATCTTCCATAGGGGAGACTGAAGAGCCCTTTTAATGCAAGTTACATTTCCATTTCTCCTTCCCTTTCCTCCAGATGAATGAGAAGAGAACACCATCCCATAGACAAAGAAAAATAAAGTTTCACACAAAATAAACCCTTTCCAAAGCCCCAGTCAGAATCTCACAAAGTATCAAGGTCCTATGTGATGGAAGAAAAAAACATCCATAGCATTTCTATGTCTCTGGGGGGCAATAAGAAAAAGTAAAAAAAAAAAAATGCTCCCAAGATAGCCCAAGTTTGAGGAGGGGTGGGTTTGGAGTGGGGGGACTTGTGGAGTCTTCATTCAGGGGAGTCCACAGACCCAGATTAGACTCCAAACTTTAATAAGCATCCCATTAAAGACACTTATTATAGAGGGGACACTCCCTGCCTTGTTGGGGAACTCCCAGGAAGAATATGGGAAGGAATCTGGGGCCAATATACACAGCCTCAAAAGTTGCTTTAAATTCAGTTTTAAACAGGGGTTTTAGCAACTGTTATTAAAGTCTCTTTTCTCTAAAAATACTGCACTGTATTGGTGAGGAATTTAAGCATTTATCATGGGCTTTAGATAGTTACTCACCTTTCAGCTCCTAAAGCTTATGTGCATTTGGGAGGGAGAGAGGATTTCACTGAGGCTGAGATGGGCATATTGTGAATGGGGCAAGTTAGTGCTTTAGTTCGAGGAGCTGAGTAGAAAAATCAATTTTAGGTTTGTGTTTCTTCTTGAGAAAGAAGTGTCCCACTACTTCTGTCACTGTCTAGCAGTTTCCTATCTCTGTATAAGAAGAAGAGTTTTAAAAGCTAGCTGAAGAAAGAGTTAATTTTCTTAGCCTGCTTTACCCTACTCCAGACATTCCAGGTTACCTGTCAGCAGCTTGACCCCTTTATGGAAACCCTACCCTAGAGGTACAAGTTGGGTAGAGTAGAAAATGACTACTGGCACCTCTCAGCCCAGGAAACATACAGTATGTCTTCTTCCATTGGCAACAAATTTCAGCATGGTCTCTCTCTCTCTCTCTGCTTGTATTTTCAGGACTAAAACTGTAACTGAATTGGCTAGATCTGTCCTGGGGCCTTTCCAAAGACCCTTGGAATCTTATAAGGCTGAGAGGGGAAAGGAATCCTAAGATCACAAACAGGAGCTGTAAGGGCTCTCAGAGATCAGCTGGTCCAAATCTAGGCCCATGGAGGATAAATGATTGGCCCAAGGTTGTACTGGTAGAATACATTAGGAAGGATGAGCGTCTGAGTACTCTGGTTTTCCAACTTTGGACCAGTGTTCTTTCCAATTAAAGGTCATATGACCCCTGACTTTCATGTCATAGCTCATACATATGGTTGCAGGGGAAGTGGGAGGATTGGAAGCGATGCCTTCTGGCACCAAGTCCTGGACATTTTTTCCCATTGTACCTTATTCCTGCTTATAAAAGCTCACCCCTATTTATATGTACAGGGGAGCTAGGTGACACAGTGGAAATACTCTCAGAAATGTCCTATGTCAGAAAAGGAAACAAAGTAGATACAATTTAATCAGGGAATGGCTAAACAAATTGTGGTACCCACACAGTGGATAGAATGCTGGGCCTGGATTCAGGAAGACTCATCTTTGTCAGTTCAAATCTAGCCTTAGATACTTCTCTGCTGTGTAACTTTAAGCAAATCACTTAACCCTGTTTACCTCAGTTTCCTCATATGTAAAATGACCTGGAAAAGGAAATGGCAAACCACTCCAGTATCTTTGCCAAGAAAACCCCCAAATGGGGTCATGAAGAATTTAACACAACTAAAAACCACTGAACAATGACAACACCAAAGAACAGGATTAAAGGGAAATCAGGAAGTAGGGGAAGTTTTTCTTGAATAGTCTAGTACCTAGGTGCTGAAACTCATCTTCATCCTGATCTATTCCAAGGTATTCAGAGTCAAAAGCAGAATCACAGAACTTCCAGACTAGAAATGACCTCTGAGCTCATCCAGGACACCTTCAACTTGACAGAGAATTTTCTCAACAGCACCTTGGTTCTGGAGGCACTCAGCCTTTGCCTCAAAACCTCTAATGAGGAAGATCTCACTGCCGTCTCCAGCAGCCCACATGACCTCTGTTTTTCTTTCTTGCCTATAGAAACAAACTCATAGTCAAGGATATGCTGAATCTATTGAACACTGAGCTTCTGAAAGTCAGGAATATTCACCTTTATTTTTTTTTGTAAGGAGGCCAACACAATAATTTGTACTTAGTTGAGTTTTAGTAAATGTTTATTGGATTGAATTCATACTAAAGTATAAATATCTAATAAGGTCATGATTAACAAGGTTACCTATATTAATAGTTCCTTAAGGAATAAATGTTAGTTTACCAGTAATTAAGGATGCCAGGTCATTTACATTCAACTGGCCTAAAATCTTTAAGCAGAATGAACACAGAAGGTAGAATTTCAGGCATCTAAGAGCTGCTGAATAAGGAGGGGGAGAGGTGTCTCCCAGAGCTTCTAAATACATGTCTACCTACTCCGAAGGCCTGTACTGCTTATAGGATCCTATTGTTTTGTGGATATCTGGACTGGGTGAACTTCCATCCAGCTGGACCAATACACCTTTAGGTTTATGCTATGCTCAAAGACCACAAAAGCAGAGATACCTCAGGAGGAAATTTCTCCTTTCCTGGTTATGTGCATATGTGGCCAACATTGTTTTATTTCATCATGTGCCTGTGCTTATGTGTTGTCCATTTCCTTCTACTAATTCTTGGATGAAGTATGAATTTCCCCTAGGCAAGGTCAAAGCCTTGGGTTTTTTATGGTGTTGTTGTTTTTTTGTGTGTGTGTGTGAGGCAGTTGGGGTTAAGTGACTTGCCCAGGGTCACATAGCTAGTAAGTGTCAAGTGTCTAAGGATTTGAACTCGGATCCTCCTGAATCCAGGACTGATGCCTTATCCACTGTGCCACCTAGCTGCCCCCAAGCTCAAAGCCTTGTAAATGTCTCTTCTCTGTCCTTCTAGTCCCATTGATGAGGCCTTTGTTCAGGTATTAATGAGGTCTCTTTGGCACTCTATGAACCTGCTCTTCTCTGGTAATTGATGGTGATTTATAACTCAGGGATAGTTCCTGTACCCAAGTTACATACACCCTTGGATACAGACTTCAGAGGCTGCAAAGAGAGGAAAAGAGAAATAGAGTGGAAAAGTGGTGCATCTGCATGGCCCCTCTAGGAAAGTATGAAGGTACCAACATCAGATGAACAGGAACAAGAAGAAGAATTCCTGGAACAAGTGGGAGCCAGAGCTAAGGAAGAGACAAGGTCAGGACTACAATGTGAAGCATCACACCCAGACCTGCCTTATTACTGATATTGGGTGTTAAGTGATTTTGGCATATCCAGAGAGGAACTGTTAACTTTCTATGAACCCTAATCACTTTCTCTCACTCTGTCCCTCTCTCTATGTCTCTCTTTCTTTGTCTCTGTATCTGTCTCTCTCCTCTCTCTGTCTTTGTCTCTGTCTCTCTCAGACTTGTCTCCTGATTTGTCTCCTGAGATGCTTGAGACTAGAGTTCATAAGAACAGTAAAACATCTTATGTAACACTATAAAGGTTTCATAGGTGATTTTTAAAAAATTAACAGCAACTCTGTAATATAGATACTGCATTATTATCATTCCCATTTTAGAGATGGAGAAACTGAGGCTCCCAGAAGTTAAGTATGGAGACATGTTGCTCATAAGAGAGGAGGATTGATTGACTGTCTAGCAACCCCAAGTTCTTTCAAATTTCAGGGGAGTGGTCTAAGGTTAACACTACATATACTTTTGGAGAAGTGTATAGGTCCCTTGGAGAGGTGGGAAATGATAGAGAGAAAATGACATTTATTGTGAATACTGATGAGCTTGGGGATAAGGACAACACAATGTCTGGCATAGAGTAAGTGTTTAATACATGCTTGCTGATTGATTGATGTTGCCCACATGTTGTTCAATAATTGATGCTGGCAAATTTCTAAAGAGTGAAGACTAAGCTTGGTTGAATCTACTTCCTCCCAGTCACTGGTGTACTCTAAGTCAGTCAGTCAATAAACATTTATTAAGAGCCAGCTATGTGCCAGACATTGTGATAAGTGAAGAAATACAGAATCATAAGTCTTAGATCTGGAAGAGACATCACTAATAAAAATAACTCCCATTTCCTATATTCACAAAGCACTTTCTTCACAGGCAGTGCAGTTATAATCTCCATTTTGCAGCTTACATTAAGTGACTTAGCTCCAGCTAGTAAATGGGCAGAAAAGCAAGGAGAATATAGAGGACCTGACTCAAAATTGCAGTGCTCTTTTCATCAGACTAGTTAGGCTTTCTAAAGTTAATGACCATGACTTAAAACACCTGGTAGCCAAGCAACAAAAACCAATTAAATGCTCATCCTTAACCTAGCAGCTCTATACTTCTCTGAAATGAGACTCAAGTCCAAAAAATCCTAAGCAGCCTTCATTATGACTGACCACTGTTATCCTTGGAAAAGCAACTCCTCCCCAGCATGCTATTCTCACACTAGTTGTGGGACCTTCCCCTATTAAGGGATGTGTTATCGAGCACCATTTGTTATGAAGTACCCCGGATTTCCCTGCCAAAACACATAAAACCTCCATTATCTCTCGTTATAGATCTGCCATTGATATGGGTCTATAAATACTCATGCATTTTACTTATCTATTCAGAGTTTACGTGGAGGATTGGGGTGTGTGTGTGTGTGTGTGTGTGTGTGTGTGTCACACACACACACACACACACACACACACACACACACACACACACACTTCCATTTAGAGAAGCCTCTTCTAAACCAAATTAGATACAGAACAGGCAGCTGGCAATAGGAGGAAAGGGTGGGTTAGAGAACTATCCCTGATTATCAGTGTATAAGACTTGGGAAAAGTTCAGATCTCCTGAAAGGCCAAGTATTTATTGGGGGCACAAGGGGAGAGAGATGGTAAAAAAAAAGAATGAGAGAAGAAAGGAAGGAGAAGAGAAGAGAGGAGAGAGCAGGCACAGGCTTGCCAGTCATGTCTTTGTTCTGTATTTTCCACCAGTATGGACATGTTCAAAGTCTAGTACTTCAGTCAAGGGACTCTGCCTCTGAAGCCCCAGGCACCTTCAACCTGAGCCGCCTGTTAGTGCCACTCACTCCCAAGCAGAGCCTAAGAACTTGGGGGAGGGGGAGGGGACAGGGAAGGGGGGGAGAATAATTAAATTAAATTGAATTAGAGGGGTGGGGGAGGGGGCAATCATGCCTAGTCCTGCAGTTCAGTTTGAGGCTCCAAGGTTTAAAGCGATAGGGTCAGGGTGATGCGTTTCTCTAGTTGTTCTGTAGAAACCAATTCTCTCCCAAATCTGCCACTGAGAGGGAATGTCCAAGAGTATTAGTTCTTGGGTCCGTGTGACGTAACGATATCATGGATAAATAACCACACTTACCAGTGTATAGATAGTTATGTTACGTAGCTCCGGTTCTCCCAGTCTTCCGTCAGGATCCTTCTTAGCTTGAAAAAATAAATAATAAATAAAAAGGCTAAATGACACAGAGTGGATTTTTTTTATTCTTTTTTTATTCTTTTTTTTATTTCTTTTTAGTGGCTTGCTTTGGGAACTCCATAAAGGGTAGATGTCTGGAGAATAGGCCATCTTCAGCTCCATTCCTTGATGCAAATAGGAAACATGTGGGTAGTGTCAACGATGCTAGTGCAGACATATACAACTTTGCAAGAGAGCTGCTGAAAGGTAATGTTAATTATTACTGTCTCTTAGCAGTGATCATGAATGCCATGGGGCTGAGTGGCTTGTGTACAGGGCATCCCCATACACATGTGCCCAAAGTATGTTGGTACCTGGGCTTCCATCTCCATAGCACCATGAACTCTGAAAAAGAGAAGGTTTTCACATTTGTTGTTCTGAGAAGGAAAATAAGGACAGCAGTAACTAATGTTTTTAAGTGGTATTTTGCTGCAATGCCATTTTAATATTGTTTTGAGGATGTTCTGCCCTAGGGGACAGCTGCAAATTTCTTTGAAAGCCTCTGGATACTTGGCAGAGTTTCCAGGATGGGTGGCCAAATGGAAGAGGGGGTGATGAGGGGGTGGGGTAGAGGCACTCCTCCAAATCTCAACATTTGAAAACAAGGGGAAATGGCTAAAGTGATAAGAAATAGTTATCAGTGGAATGACTAAAAAAAAAAAATCCAATGGTTATTAATAGGGAAACAAACAAACCGTGACTCACTGATCAACTTCAATCCTATACAAGCCTGGCCTTCATCCCAGTTCATCTCCTGCCTATCTTAGTTGAACCCAGGGTGCCTGTGTTTTCAAAAACAACTCATGTTAGAGTGATAGTCTGAAGTCATCTGGAAAGAGGGGAATAAACATCTAGGGCTCTGGAGCAGTGATTCTGTGATGGTGGTGGTGTGGGGGGGAAGGTTCCATTGTATATGATCTTCCTAGGTATTTGGCAATTGATATATCAGTCTTTTTGTAGTAGATAAACTGATGAATTGGAGTCTGGGAGAGTTTGCTAAAAGAGAGAGTTTGAGGAGCTAGGAGCAACAAGAAATTAGAGAAGTGAAAGATTTCCACTGAAAATGAAGAAATGTCTTAAAAAGATTAGATCCGGGGTGCTTTTCTGCCTGAAGGCAGGGGGAGGTATAGACAGTGGGGAGTTAACAAGAAGGAGACTTCAGTCTGTGGGCTGAGAAGAGGTCAATTTAGTGTAGTCTCAGGGTAGAAAAGAAGAGGGGAAGATTTCTCAGAAAGCTAAAGGAGATTCTGCTCAGGGGAATTCAGAATAAAGGATCATTATAAATCATAGTTTTATCAATTTAGAGGTGGAAAAGACTTGAGGGCATCTTGTCCAACTCTCCCATTTTCCAGATTAGTAAACTAAGTCCTGGAAACCTTAGGTGACTTGCTCAAGATTACACCAGTAGGTACTGACTTTTAGGGGGCAGCTAAAGTTAAAATCCGGCCTCAGACACTTGACACTTACTAGCTGTATGACCCTGGGCAAGTCACTTAACCCCCATTGCCCCGCAAAAAAAAAAAGATTACACCAGTAGTAAAAACAGAACTGGGGAAGACCCCAGACAGCTCCCTGGCTGTTCTTGAGACCCTTCCAGTAGATCCATGAGATCAAAACTATTTTCATAATAATAGTGATATTAAAATTTTTAATATGGGGAATAATGATGGATACAACCCACATAAACAAAACGGCTTTTTTGGGGGGGGTCTTTAATATTTTTTTAGGAATGTAAAGGGTTGGGGCAGCTATGTACTGCAGTAGATCAAGCACCAGCCTTGGATTCAGGAGGACCTGAGTTCGAATCTGGCCTCAGACACTTGACACTTGCTAGCTGTGTGACCCTGGGCAAGTCACTTAACCCTCATTGCTCCACAAAAAAAAAAAAATGTATAGGGTTCTGGAGAACCCTTTGAATTTGAGAACCAGTCTGGTGCCCCTTCCCGTACCATTTTATCTTTTTTTTTTTTTTTTTTTTTTTTTTTTTTGGTGAGGCAATTGGGGTTAAGTGACTTGCCCAGGGTCACACAGCTAGCAAGTGTTAAGTGTCTGAGGCCGGATTTGAACTCAGGTACTCCTGAATCCAGGGCCGGTGCTTTATCCACTGCGCCACCTAGCTGCCCCCTTCCCCTACCATTTTAGAGATGTGGAAATTGAAACTCAGAGAAACAAAATGTTTGCCTTATATTATATAGTTAGTAAGTGGCAAAGCAGTATTCTTCCCCAGGTCTTCTCTGTTTCTAAATCCAGATGTCTTTCTCTCTCTCTCTCTCACTCGCTCTCTCACTCGCTCTCTCTCTCTCACTCGCTCTCTCTCTCTCACTCGCTCTCTCTCTCGCTCTCTCTCTCTCTCTCCCTCTCTCACTCGCTCTCTCTCTCGCTCTCTCTCTCTCTCTCTCTCACTCGCTCTCTCTCCCCCTCTCTCACTCGCTCTCTCTCTCTCTCTCTCTCTCTCACTCGCTCTCTCTCCCTCTCTCACTCGCTCTCTCTCCCTCTCTCTCTCTCTCTCTCTCTCTCTCGCTCTCGCTCTCGCTCTCGCTCTCTAGCTCTGTCCCTCTCTCTGTGTCTCTCTGTCACTGTCTCTCTCCTCTCTCTCTGTCTTTGTCTCTGTCTGTTTCACACTTGTCTCCTGACTTGTCTCCTGAGATGCATGAGGCTAGAGTTCATATGAACAGTAAAACATCTTATGTAGCACTATGCAAGGTTTCATAGGTGATTAAAAAAAATGAACAGCAATTCTGTAATGTAGATACTGTATTATTATTATTATCATTCCCATTTTAGAGATGGGAAAACTGAGACTCACAGAAGTTAAGTGATTGCTTTTAGTCAGATGACTAGCATCATAGCTGGGATTTGAAAATGGTTCTTTATTTTCAGATCCATTATCCAATCTGTCAGTTACTCCACATTGCTTCCCAACAATATCCTGTGCCACTGATAGCCTTCCTGTAGCCTGCAGAACATGAAGTTTGTTCAACTCATGCTTGTGGCAAATTAGTTTTTATCCATTCAAGACAACTGATAGTGAATTGCCTTAAAGCCATGGAGAAGTCTGGGTAGAAAATACTAGGAGAGAAGGGGAATTTTCCTAGGACAAAAGCCATAGGAAAAGTGTCTTTAAGGCTCTATGTGATAGCAGCAGAAATGACAATAAAATTAGCCATTTGGATTCAGTGAAATAAAGAAAGGCTCCTTGAGGCAGGAACCATGTCTGCTTCTTCTCCAGCACAGTGCCAATAAAGGCTTGTAGAATGTCATTGGTGAGCCTGGCAGTTTCGTCAACTATAATAACAGGAAACAGCAGCATCCTTGTCTTTCTTCTGAAGGTTCTATCCCTTGACTACAGGGAGTCTTTGGACCAACCTTACTTCTGTGTAGGAGAGACACAACCCAGACTCCTGTGGTCAAGCTTGGTATTGAGGGTACTAGCTTAGAAAGTCATGAAGCAGTCAACCACAAGATGCTTGCAAGTCATTATGGGTTATTGAATATTGGAGCCCTGTAGCCAGGAACTTTCTATATCTGGGTATGCTTTAATGTGCTTCCTAAAATATATTACCTAGTTATTTCAAATGGATTTGAGAATATGGAATAGATTATAGCACCAAGAAGCTGTCAGGAGATCCATATATGTTGAACCTCATGACATAAAACAGTCGAAACATACTTTAGAAATAGTTCAATAGCTAGCCAAATCTGTATACGGATGCCAATATGCACATTACATATATAAAATGAGAGTATGTATACATACATATATATATATATAAACATATATGTATATATAAAATACATATTATATATACATATAGATGTGTATACACACATATAGATGTATTATTTCTTTTAAATATCGGGATATCCTGCCATTTGGGGGGGGGGAATGATGTTAAAGACATATTGCTTCAGATATATCTTTAACATATGCCCCACAAACTGTGAGAAACATGTACTGTACAGATGGAAAAGTTATTATGCCTCTTCGTATTTTCTTCTTCTATCCCCATGACCTATAACACTAATTTCAAGTCAATGTTGTAGCTAAATATTCATGCTATGTCTGTCGATCATATCCCACTGCAACCAGCAGGACTGGGTTGCTTTCTGCTATTAAGTATTAAAAAAAATTGCCTCCTAGCATCATGAACCTATATTCGAGCTGGAAGGAACCTTAGAAATTATCTAGATCAGTTCCCTCATTTTGGAGGCAAAGAGATTATGTTTCATGAAAGGTAAGTCATTTGCTCAAGATGGCATAACTAGAAGCCATAGTCAAGGGTTCTTGATTCTTCATTTGACAAAAAAAAGAAAGATTTAAAATTAAAGTTTAAATAACTAACTTCTTTAGTGTATGCTAGAGAAGAGCATATCTGGGCCCAGGGATTTTTGTTCTTGTGTCTGTATCTCCAGCACCTAGCACATATTAGGTGCTTAATCAGTGCTTGTTGATTTATTGATCATGTCAATCAAAATCCATCTGAACATAAATCAAAGGTTTACTTATTGTTAGAATTTTCCCAAGATCTGCATTCAGGTTGTACAAGAAAAGGGGGCAGCTAGGGGGCATAGTGAATAAAGCACTGGCCCTGGATTCAGGAAGACCTGAGTTCAAATCCTGTCTCAGACGCTGGACATTTACTAGCTGTGTGACCCTGGGCAAGTCACTTAACCCTCATTGCCCCACAAAAAAACAAACAAACAAAAAAACAACAAACAGGTTATATAAGAAAAAAACAAATAAAACCAAACCAAACCAAACAAAACAAAAAACCAAACCTAAGTTACTGTAATAAAATGTGAATGAGCTTTCCATGAAATTTAACAATAATTTGAAGACTTGTGCACAGATGGTTGCCTATTTTCAGGCAATTTGGAAGTTATAACTGTCATTGAATAGGAATTTTTAGAGTGGAAAGAATTTGGGTCCATATAACTTTTCCAGTGCAGGAATCAATTTACCTTTGCAATCATCTAACTTGCTTAAATGCCTTCCTTCCTCATAAAGTGGCCACTTGATGTTGCACATCTCTCATTATTAGAAATTTATTTAAGTTTTAGACCAAAATCTGTCTGTGCATGATATAATTAGATTATCGTTTGTCCTTCATTTCAAAGAGGACCAATGACATTGAAGAGTGATATCTTGACTTATGTCTGAATAGGATTTAAGTGAGCCAGAGTTGGGCAAAGTCATCAGCTTCATTCTCACTTCCAGAGTCACTGAAGTCTGGTGGCAAGACAAGAGTCAAGATGAGTGGTAATGGCCTGAGATGCAGTAGATGATATTGATGTCTTGGGTATATGGCCAAACTCTAAGTGCTCCACATCAGCTTCAGCTGCCTTCATGGCCCATGAAACAAAATGTTCATATCCACCTATTCCATGGGGGAAGTTTTCACATGCTTAGGGTAGACACCCCCCCAGTTCACCAACAGATTGGAAGCCCATTAGTTATCCTAAACCTGATTTATGCCATCTGCTGAGACATTTTCAGGATTTGGCTACTGCAGATGCTATAGCTTCTTCTTTTTTTTTTTTTTTTTTTTTTTTTTTAGTGAGGCAATTGGGGCTAAGTGACTTGCCCAGGGTCACACAGCTAGTAAGTGTTAAGTGTCTGAGGTCGGATTTGAACTCAGGTACTCCTGACTCCAGGGCCAGTGCTCTATCCACTGCGCCACCTAGCTGCCCCAGATGCTATAGCTTCTTAGAGCTACAGGTGAGAGTCGGATGACAGGTGGATGCCAAAGGTGGATGACCAGCCCCCAAAAGAGCTTGGCCACCCCAGTCCTCCTTGAATACCCCATACCCCTCAATGATATATTTAGAATCACATATTTAGAATTGGAAGGGACCTTGGGGGTCATGTTCTCCCCATTTTACAGATGAAGAAACTCAAGTCTGGAAATATTAAATGATGATATTAGAACTAAAATTCAAATCTTGATCTTCTGATTCTCAATCCAGTATTCTTCCATTACCTACCTCTCCTTCCCCCAGTAGTCTCAATTATAACCTCTGAAACTATATAAAATAAGTCTAGTGCCTTCTCCACAATACAACCCTTCAAGTACTCGAAGTCACTTTTCATGCCCTACTCCCACCCCACATACTTCAAATATTCTATTCTCCAATTTCTTCAATGTATTGTTCCGTCAAGGAAACCATCTGTTAAGGGCTAAAATTCTAGCTAAACTGTCTAAAATATCTAATGAGTGGTCGCCAATAAATTATAAGCTTTAGCAAGAGTTAGACTTTTAAGCATTTATTAAGGAGAATAAGAATTTGGTAAAGAGAGAGAGAAAGGCCCAGATTCCTATCTATTAAAGGGAGAGCACATTTCTAGCTCCCTTCTCCGCCAGCGTCCTCAGGAAAGAGCCCGAGACTGAGCGCCAGTCTCTTCCTTCCTCCTCCCACTAGCCCGCGTCACTTCCTGACTCCTGGTCTTGCCCTCAAAGACCTTCCCTTCATGGGCAGAACTCTTCTACAGTAAGTATGCAGCAGGTGGCGTTATTCCAATCGTTACAGTATCCCCATATAAAATGGTACCCAACTCTTTTTTTCCAACTCGTTACCATTCTGTTTGTCGCACTCTGGGTAAACTCAAATTTATCCATGTCCTGCATAAAATGTGTCTTACAGATTGGAGGCTGACATTTCTTTCTTTCTTTCTTTTTTTTTTTTTAGCAACAAAAATTTATTTAATTTTTCCAGTTATATGTAAGGGTAGTTTTCAACATTCATTTTCATTAGATTTAGAGTTCCAAATTTTTCTTCCTCCCTCCCTCCCTTTCCTCCCCCCTCCACAAGACCACAACCAGGTTATATATGTACAATCCACAAGTGCTCTTTTTATCAGTTCTTTCTATGGGGGTGGATAGTAAGCTTCGTCATTAGACCATTGGGTTTGTCTTGAATCATTGCATTGCTGAGAGTAGTTAAGTAATTCACAATTACTCATTGAGCAATACTGCTGTCACTATGCACAATGTCCTCCCAGCTCTGCTCACTTCACTATATATCAGTTCATGAGTCTTTCCAGGTTGTTCTGGGATCATCCTGTTTGTCATTTCCTATAGCACAAGACCATTACACCACAATCATATACCACAGCTTCTTCTGTCATTCCTCAGTTGATGGACATTCCTTTGATTCTCAATTCTTAGCCACCACAAAGAATTGCTATAAATATTTTTTGGACAAATTTTCCCCCTTTTCTCTTTTTCATAATTACTATTGTTAACTGTTTCCCTTTCACCCTATTCAGTTCCCCATGATATTTATTCTATTATCCATCTTCTTTCATCCTATCCCTCTTCAAAAGGGATTTGCTTCTGTCTGTCCCCTCCCCCAATCTGCCCTTCTTTCTTTTGCCCCTCTCTCTTTATCCCCTTCCTCTCCTATTTTCCTGAAGGGTTAGAGAGATTACTCCACCCAATTGAGTGTGCATGTTATTCCCTCCTTGATCCAATTCTGATGAGATTGAGGTCTTTGAGCCAATTCTGATGAGTGTTAGGCTCATTTACTGCCCAGATTAAGTAGATTCCTCCACCCAGTTGGGTGTGTGTGTTAATCCCTCCTTGAGGCAACTCTGATGAGTTTAAGGTGTTTGAGCCTTTTCTGATGACTGTAAAATTCATTTACTGCCAGCTGCACCATCATCTCTTCCCATATTCCATAAACTTTTTCCTGTTTCTTTCATGTAGCATTTCACCTCTGCCCTCCCCCTCCCCCAGTGCATTCCCCTCACCCCTCAATTTAACCCTAAAGATGTCATCATGGGGCAGCTAGGTGACACAGTGGACAAAGCATCCACCCTATACCCAGGGGGATCTCAGCCAAAACCTGGCCTCAGACACAAGACAGTCACCCACTGCACGACCCCAGGGGCTATGTCCCCCAACTCCAATTCCTTATGGTTCTCTAGGGTCTTGTATTCAAAAGTCAGATTTGCCATTCAGTTCAGGTCGTTCCATAGTGAATACCTGAAAGTCCTCTTTTTCATTAAAGTCCCATTTTTTCCTCTGCAAGATTATGATGACTTTTGCTAGGTAGGTGATTCTTGGTTATAATCCCAATTCCTTTGCTCTCTGGAATATCATATTCTATGCCCTCTGGTCCTTTAATGTAGAAGCTTCTAGATTTTGTGCTATCCTGACTGGGGCTCCACAGTACTTGAATTCTTTCTTTTTGGCAGTTTGCATTATTTTCTCCTTGCCCTCAGAGCTCTGGAATTTGGCTATAATAATCTAAGGAGTTTTCCTTTGGGGATCTTGTTCAGGAGGTGATCAGTCAATTCTTTCAATTTCTATTTTACCTTCTGCTTCTAGAATTTCAGGGCAATTTTCCCAGACAATTTCGTGGAAGATGGTGTCTAAGCTCTTTCCTTGATCATGGTTTTCAGGTAGACCAATGATTTTCAAATTATCTCTCCTGAACCTATTTTCCAGGTCAGCAGTTTTTCCAAGAAGATATTTCACGTTGCCCTCTATTTTTTTAGTCATTTAGATTTGCTTTATTGTGTCTTGGTTTCTCATAAAGTCACTGGCTTCCATTTGTTCAATCCTAATTTTTAGGCGATTATTTTCATCAGAGGGCTTTTCCATTTGGCTTTTCAAGCTGTTGACTTTTTTCTCACGTCTTTCCTGCATCACCCTCATTTCTCTTTCCATTTTTTCCTCTACCTCTCTAACTTTATCTTCAAAGTCCTTTTTGAGCACCTCTATGGCCTGAGACCAATTCATATTTTTCTTGGAAGCTTTAGATATAGGGGCCCTGACATTGACGTCTTCCTCTGAGGGTGTACCTTGGTCTTCCTTTTCACTAAAGAAACTTTCTATGGTCCTCACCTTTCTTTGACTGCTCATCTTGCCTTTCTTTTATTGACTTTTAGCTCCTTAAAGTGGGGCACTGTTTCCAGGCTGTACTATCCCAAGCTTCAGAAGTCACAGGTGGTATGATTTAAGGAGAATCAGGTTCTTCACTCACCCGGCCTGTTTCCTGGTCTGTAGATGACCCCAGACGAACTTGCTAATCAACGAGTTTTGTGTGTTGTGGTTGTCAGCTCTGATGAGCCTGTGCCCCTCCCCCACCTGGGCCACTGCTACTCAAGCCCACCTCCTGGTTCCCAGCAGGGGTGAAAAACCCAAGTTCTGCCTCAGTTCCAGCATAGACCCCTGTAGTCTCCCCCCCTGCCCAGGGCTCAGCCCTCTCACCAGACTGTGAGCTTAGTTCCAGAAGACACTGGTGCTTCAGTTGATTCAGAGGCTCTGGGGGTCTCCTTCTCTGGTGAGGCCTTCCTGGGACTGGATCTGTGTCAGGGTGACCATGGGGTTGGGCTCCACTCCTATATCAGCACAGCAGCTCCCTCCTTCTGACCTTCCAAGCTGTTCTTGGTTAGAAGATGATTTCAGCACATTCTTCTGTGGTTTACTGCTCCAGGCACTGTCCTATGGCATTATTTGGATGTTTTTTGGAGCAATCATGTCATGAGTTAGAGAGCTCACTGCCTTTCTTCTGCCATCTTCGACATTTCTTTTTTCTGTTTTTTTTTTTCTCAATTCATCCTCTCTCACTTTGTACTAAACTGAGTAGTACACTTTAGCATCTGATCTTACACAGTAGAGAAGAAACAATATGCACATACCCAATAGAAGAGGAAGAAAAGGTTTTAGTGTCTCATAATTTTTCACTGAGCAAATGCCACCTATAGTCAGATGAATCCTGACCCAATTTCTTTATCCAGATTCTAGAAGAAAAAAAAAATTGTTCTGGTTCCTCAAAATGGAGAAAGAGTGCTAGGGTTTGTATTAAGAGAACCAAGGTTCAAAAGTGTCCATGGTTGATGGCAGAAAATGCTTCTAACAATTAGAACTGTCCAAGAGTAAGAATGGGTTCTCCTTCCTTAGGGGTCTTCAAGAAAAGATTGGATGGCCATGTTTCCAATGGGAATTCCTTCTGTGAATGGTTTGGAATAGCTGTTACCTTCCAACTCCCAGATTCTGTGATTTACTTCCAACATTACCTGGGGCTGTGGCTTCCTCATCTGTAAAATTAAGGGGTTGGACAAAATAATCTCTGTTCTCTCTCAGCTATAAATCTATAATCCCATGATTCAATGATAGAATGCTTGCCCTAGAGACAGGGATGTACTTGAACCATAGAAGATGGTTTTATTAGTTTGTCTTTTGACAGACTGGTAGGGGTGTGTGTGTGTGTGTGTGTGTGTGTGTGTGTGTGTGTGTGTGTGTGCTATGGGAAAAGGGTATCCCATGGGAAGTAAAGCCTCGGGTCTTGTCTTCAAATTGCCAAAATGAGCTAAATTTCCAAACTAATTGGGATAAAACCCTTAGAGTCATAGTTTTAGATCTTGAAGGGACCTTCTAAATCATCTAATTTGAGGGAAAATTCAAGCTCAGGAAAGTTAAATAACTCAGTCACATGGGTAGTAAGTGGCAAAGGATAAAATAAGATAATATTTATAAAGTGCTTAACACAGTAACAGGCATTTTGCAAGTACTCAATAAGTGCTTATTCCATTTTCCACCAAAGCCAGCATTTGAACCCAGGTCATTCAGCTCCAAATGGATTTTTTTTTCCAGGATGACAATAGTTAATGATAGTTAGGGAATATGTGAAGAAGCTGACAAAGTCAGGACTGTTTGGTCTAGAAATGATTGAGAAGTCATTTGATAGTGGAACTTTAAACTACTGTGGCCTGGGGCTACTACAAACATTCAGATTGATGATCTGTTTGAGGCTACTGGACAAGCCCAAACTTGTGGGCATGGCGAGGGAATTTGCAAGTAGAAGAATTTAAGGAGGTGCTTCCCTGAATGAAATTTCACCTATGCTGTTGGTGTCAAGTAGAAGGAATATGAAAATCCAGATTGTTCAGAACTCTCCATGGATTGAGTAATGCTAGATTTCTGAGAATGGCATAATGTGGCACAAAATGTCTCTGGACTGGAGTCAGGAGCCTTGGGTTCAAATCTTGACATTGACCAAGGTCTTTCCTTCTCTTGGCTTCATTTTTATCTTACGTAAGACAAGAATGCTGACTGGATGATTGCTGAGGTCACTTCAAACTCTGAATATTCTTTGTTCACCGAGACAAATCGGTGAGGCAGAATTATTGGTGAGGCGAATTATGAGTCAGAATGGGAGTTAACAGTATCTAATGGTGGAAGGAATCTCAGAGCCAAGATCATCCAACTCCTTGATTTTCCAGCTAAGGAAACTGAAACTCCCAAAGGTTAAATAATCAGATTCTTCCTCCTACTTCTAGACAAGGCAACCATGGGATATGCAGAAATATAATCAACGGATATTCAGGATGAACTTCATAGGTCATTATGTTCCTTCCATTTCAAGACAAGACTGCACTTAAATAATCTTGGATGATTGTCTGTCCTTGTCTCTTGTGAAATGCCCTGTAGTTTTCATCACTAAGTAGCAATTACCTGTGTGTAGCAGAACACCATATTCTTTATAAATGTAAGTGGTATCTGTTCGTTGTGGTGAGTTTGTGAGTAAGTTGTGGTGAGTTCCTTGGGTGATTGGTTTTATTCTTCTTCACTTAAAGCTTTTGTTTGCACAGGGCTTTTCCTCCAAAAGTCTAAATAATAATGACAAAAATTAGCATATTTATGAGGCTTTGAGGTTTGCAAAACACTTTCCATATATCATCTCCTTTGGCCTTCCAAACCACTCCGGACATTAGGTGCTATTGTTTGTCTCCCTTACACATGGAGAAACTGAGGCTAAGGGAGATTAAATGCCTTACCCAAGCTTACACAATTACTAAGTGTTAGAGATAGGACTTGAGTTGTGTTTGAAGTCCTTAATTCTGAGGTTTTATATACATTTTTGGGGGGGGCAATGAGGGTTAAGTGACTCACTTAGGGTCACACAGCTAATAAGTGTCAAGTGTCTGAGGCTGGATTTGAACTCAGGTCTTCCTGAATCCAGGGCCGGTGCTTTAATATATACTTTTAAAATAAGAAAAAAACACATGCTTAAAACTCAGTGACATTTTAAGTCCCAGGCAGATCATGTCTGGTACCAGAAGAGAGGTCTTTTTCAGGTTCCATACTGCCATCCCAGTTGTCTGGTATTTCTTAGTAGAAGAGTGAGGTTGGTGACCTTGAACAGCCCTTCTTAAATCTAATTCACTGTAAGTGCGACATCACCCATATGTCATGGTCCTTTTCAAAAATGAAGGACCACTGGGGCAGCTAGGTGGCACAGTAGATAAAGCACCAGCCCTGGATTCAGGAGGACCTGAGTTCAAATCCGGCCTCAGACACTTGACACTAGCTGTGTGACCCTGGGCAAGTCACTTAACCGTCATTGCCTCACCCGCCCCCCAAAATGAAGGACCACCACCAACAACAACAACAACAACAACTCCTCCAAGGTCTCCACCTCTAAAGTCATATTCACGTGTCTATCCTGGTTTTGATTAATTCCCGCAAATCATAGTGAGTATTTGGGGGTAATTTTTGCAAACCCCTTCAGGAAAAAAAAGTATGGTGTAGGGAATGGAGAACTGGCCTTGAGGACAAACAAGATCCAGGTTCAATTTCCATCTTTGACTCATTGTTATTGTGTGATTTGGACAAATTACTTAACTTTCCAGGGCTCTGAGACTGGTAACTCTCTATAAGTCATGGAAAAGGTGCCAGACTGCATTGATAAAGGGAGCTTCTTGATCTAAGAGTTCCCTCCAATCAGTGGGACCCCTAGAAACCTAAAGACCCCAACTCTCAAGGAATCTTTAAAACTTTCCCAAGGGAAAAGCAGCTGTCTCCCACCTCAGTAATGGGTGAAATAATAAATCCAACTCCTACCCTCATTTTTACATATGATTAAATCAAGCTAGTATTGTAGGAGTGCAGTGGGTCCCCAAGAAACCTAAAGATCCCATTCCCAAGGAAGCCTTAAAACTTTCCCAAGGGTGTCTCCCACCTCAGGAACAAGGTGTGCAGAGCATGACCCCGATAGCTGCAAGATGATATAATATAGCTCTTTAAAGCAGTGACCACATCTCATGCCCTTTTTTATCCTGGTAGATAAGCCAAATCCAGTGCACTGCTTTTTTATGACCCACAAGCTACTAATGTTTTGTTATTGTTTTTGTTTTTTACAATTTGTAAATAAAGTTTTATTTTACTTGAATGTAAAAACCATTCTTAGCTCATGGGTTCAATAAAAATAGGCAGTGGGCACTGTTTCCAAATTCTTGCTACAGATCTCCAGAGTTCTAGCATTGAGCTGAGATGGAAGCCCCTCCACACAGAGAAAGCATGTAACATCAATAGAGACAATTTCTTTCTCTAGGTCTCTATAATCCACATAACCCATACTACTAGTAAAAGACTGGGTCTGGGTTTTCTCTTTCATCTCATGCTTCTGCTCCTTAATGCTTCATGGTTTTGTCTCCCTCTTGATCTAGTGACTTAATTTAGTCCAGGAACTCTTCTTAGCCTTGTTATCCCACTTATGCTGGTCCATGTTGCTGTCTTGTCTCAGGTACTCTTCAACACTCAGTTGACTTCATTACCACTGATGTCATCTACTGGTATGTGTAGGATCTATTTCCTGAAGAAGCTAGCTCCTAAGGGGGCCACTTGACTGAGCTGCCTCCTTTCCCTTCAGGGAAATGACTTTTTTTCTGGGCTTCTCTCTGTCTCTTTCCCTTACCTTCTGCTTCTCCAGACTTTTGCACTAAGCTATTTTATTTTCTTATTTTGGAACATTTCTTCCACCTTGCCAACCTCTTTTTTTCCCATTGGTAGGTTCCTTCTAAGGAGCTCCATTTGAAGCTGACCATGCTTCCTCCCCTTCCCAGTTATGCTTTATACTCTCTGGACTCTTTCACCATGTCACAGCATAGGTACTTTCTCTATCCCAGTCCCTGCTTTTCAGCTTCCTTTTACCACTTGTCTTCCCTTATTAGAATGTAAGCTCCTCGAGGATAGGAACCTTTCACTTGTGTTTGTATACCTAACTCTTAAGATGGTGCTTAAGAAATCCTTGTTACCCATCTATGTTCCTTTTAAGGCCACATCCAAGGGTTTAGCACACATTGGCTATGAATCCATCAATTCATAATGGATCCTCATTGTTGTGTCAACTCAGGACAAAGAAAGAAATTCATACTTTATGGAAAAGGCAACCTTTCTAAGAGATTTCCCACCTCTTTATTTTATTAAATCAGTGCCAGAACAAATCTTACAGCAGTGGGGGCATGCTATTTCTTGTTTCAGGAAACATAATCAATACCAGACCAAAGTCCTCATCACTGAGGGCAACAAGGACACAGGAAAAGGCCTGGGTTCAATCACTTTAAAAAAAAGTCTACGAAGGGAGTACCTGACACTAATCAAATTACTCTAGATCTTCCTAACCATTTCTACTGATTTTAACCCTTGTATCCTAGTTGGTTGCTACCTAGTTCTCAATGACTAATTCTCAGCAAGTAAGTCAGTGATCAGGACCACAGCAATTCTAAAAGTTTAACTAACATAAAAGAAACAGAGCAAGAACACTTGGACTGGAAAATCAGATTTGGGTTCTGTTTCTCTTCTGGTGCCCTAATTGTTGGGTGATTGTAGCAAATCACTCTATTCCTATGACCTTCACTGTCTTCACTGTGGGCTCTCAAAGTTCTCCTTCAGTACTAGAATTCATGGATTTTCCCATCCAATTCTCATCTGTCATGAAAATTCTGATAAAATTCCAGGGGATTTCTTGACAATGAGAAAGAGAGATTACATACATTTATACATACATATATACATGCATGCATATATGCATACATACAATATGATATTAGATCCTCTTGTTTGAATTAAGAGCAATGGGTAGAGGAAAAAATGCACAAAGTAAGAAGGGAAACTTGAATTAGACATCATAGAGCTCACCAATAACTGGAATCCAATGGTTTCTTGCTGATCCTAAAATTTAATTTTACAATACACACATATAAAAAGCACATATGTATATGAGCATATAATATAATATGTACATATATATATATATATGTAGGTATCATATCTCTCTCCACACTCTCACTCAGACAGTTCTATCCATCAGATGAACTGCCTATGAGAAAGTGTATTAATTTAACTAAGAGGGGAAAAAAATGAAGTTGACCGATGTTTCAACCTCATATACTTTCCAAGAATTGTTTTAGGTACATTTTGTTTTCTAAGAACAGTGTTCTTCCCACTTACTTGCCTCCTACAAATCCCATCCATCTCCATTTCTATCCCCCCCGCCCCGCCATTGTGGGATGTAGGATTCTATGGGGTTCTAACTGGTTCCTGGGAATTGGGCTAAATCTGGGTTGGAAGGGAGAAATCAGATTTGATACTCTTGGCTAGCACAAGTTTCTTGATAAAAAACAAGAGGAGCCTGAGAAGAGATTAGGATAAGGCAGTAATTGGGGAAAAGTCATATGATAAAAGTTGAAGGCCAACCTCTCTCATGGGAATTCCCTTGAAGAACTGTTCCAGACGCAGCCCTTTTACATAACAGTGTGAAGGTCATGACTCTGGCAGAATGGGTTTCTCCCATGGTTTAGTTTATGAGTCTGTCCTTGCTCTCTTCCTCTCCCAGTAGGGGAAGGCCGATTAGAAAAGACATGAGGGAGGGAGAGCTCAGGGAAGATAACATGACCCCTCACAAGAAATCCATTCATTCATTTTCCTCCACCAATTCCTCAGGATTCTGGTCCAGAGGTGGGACTGGCATTTTCCAGCCCCAACAAGAGGAGATTCACAGTTTAGCTTGCCACTAACCACAACATCCTGAATCTGAGTTCATAGTATTATGGAGAATAGCAGGCAGCTATTATACTGGACTTGGAGCTACAGTGGAATCTCACATGGACTCTACCAAATTAAAACGGATAGAGCACTGGGCTTGGGGTCAGAAAGACTCATCTTCCTGAGTTCAAATTTAGCCTCAGACACTTCCTAGCTGTGTGATGCTAGGCAAGTAAGTCATTTAACCTTAGTTGCCTCAGTTCCTCACCTGTAAAATGAGCTGGAGAAGGAAATGGCAAACCGATCTAGTATCTTTGCCAAAGAAAACTCTGAATAAGGTTGGATAGAGTCAGATACAACTGAAACGACTCAACAACAACAACAGCAGCAGCAAATACTAGCCACATGACCATGACTTTTCCCTCTGTGAGCTTCAATGTTTTTATCCTTACAGGAGATGGGGAGGAGGCACAGAGTAGGACTAGATAGCTTTAAAGGTGTATTCCAGAACTAACATTCTATAATAATGGGTGATTGAGTGGGCAGATAACACAGGTGTTAGTCCAAGTTTCTCAGACTATGGCTATAAACTTATTGTATATGGGCTATCTTTCAAAGAGACAAATTTGGGCTTGATGTCAGGAAAAACAACTTTCTGACCACTAGAGCTGCCCAAAAGGGAAATGTCTTGTCTTGAGTGGTGGTGAGGTCTTCTTCTTTGAAGGTCTTTAAGCAGAATTTGGCTGCATGCTTAGCAAATATGTCATAGGTCAGATTCCTCTCACATGTGGGTTGGACTAGATGCCACAGTGGAGAAGGAAATGGCAAAACACTCTAGTATCTCAGCCAAGAAAATGCCAAATGGGGTCACAAAGGAAATGAAATGACTGAACAATGAAAAAGAAGATGCCATGGACAACCCCTCCAACTCTAAAATTTTGTGATCTGTGGTGTCCATGATAGGATGAACTTTTTCACATATCACTCTCTCATTCCTTTTCTCCATCTTTCCCTCTTCATTCTACCCTTACTGCCCCCTTCCCTTGACTCCATCCTACACAGTATTGTATTGGTACAAACTTTTCTTATCAGACTTGGGAGGAGGAACGCTTTTACCTCAAAAGAAAGGGAAATAGAAATCACCTCAAACAGAATATACTGGTGGGGCCTGACTTGGGAGTGTGGGGGTGGGGAGACCAGTCTGTCAGTGAGTGGTGATTCCACATTTATTTATGAAAAATGCTAATATAGGCCCTGTCCTCACACTTTCATGTATTCCTTAACTCCTGTGACTTACACATTCACTTTACCAGATATTTTCCAGGGTCACCTTGCTATCACTTGGGATTATTCCACCTGTAAAATGAACTAGATGATATAAAAGGTCATAAAGAAATCATAAATAAATTAGAGAAGAATAGGAGGGGACACCTTTCAGAATAATGGATGACAGGGGTAGGGAAGGAGAATAAGCATTTATTACATGCTAATGTGTTATCACATTTGATCCTCACAGCAACTCTGGGAGGTAAGTACTACCTATGTTTTATACACATACACACACATACACACATATGTGTGTATATATACATAATACACATGTGTGTATGTAGACACTCCCATGTTTTATACACATGCACATATGTGTATATATACAACACACATGTGTATATTGTGTTATATGTTTACACACATGCATATACATACATATCTCATATGGGATTTTATAGAGATGAGAGATTAGGCACATGGGCTGATAATTACTCATTTGCCTTTTTAAAGGAGTAATGTCATATATGAACTATTTTCCCAATTGTCAAAGGTAGGGATTTAATGCTTGTTGAATGACTAACTACCAGATTTAGCCTGGTGAAAACCATCCTGTTTAAAAACCATCCCTGATTCTCTTTCGTATATAAAATAACATCTAAATTTTTGGTCTGGGATTCAAGACGCCTTACTAACTGGGCCCCAATCTACTGTGTCACCCATTAAATCCTTATGTATGTCTCAATTTGGTCCTTTCATTTTTCCCTGAACAGCCCTTGAATTTTCTCTCGTTCTTTCCTTCTCTGACAATATTGTCCCTAGCTACAAGGAATGGGAAGTCAATATTCTCTTCATAATCTAGCTACCCTTCAAGCCCCATGACAAGTTTGACCTCCTTTAAATGTCTTTCCTGATCATCAACACAAAGATCTCTTCCTCTTATAAACACTATAGAGTTTGTCAGTATGCATACTTCACTTGACATATAGTGTACTACTTTCCAGGGTCCCCTATCTCTTCATCTCCCTAGTTTAAACCTCATGTGGTGTTTATTGTCAGAGGCCATTTTTGAATGGGATTATTTCTGTTCCTACATCATGCAGAATGATCTTGCACTATGGATGGGAAACATGGAGTTTGACGTAACCAAGTTGAATGCTTTTTCGTAATAAAAAAATAACCACAATGAAGTCTTTTATTCTCAATGTGTCCAGTCAATTGTGATCCGTTGTTGAATATTGTTTGTGAAAGTCTGCTTGTAAGACCATTAATGAAAATGTCTTCTATTCATGGAGAGATGGCCTCATAAAGGTTTTGTATAGCTGGGAGCGAAGACAAATAGATCAGTAATTGTTCTTTTCTAAGTAACATTTTTGAATATTAATATGGTCTGATAATATTTTCCATACATGTGGTATTCCTCATCACCTTTATATCCTTTTTAAAAAAATATTTATTTTTGTGGGGCAATGAGGGTTAAGTGACTTGCTCAGGGTCATACAGCTAGTAAGTGTCAAGTGTCTGATGGAGGCTGGATTTGAACTCAGGTCCTCCTGAATCCAGGGCTGGTGCTTTATCCACCGCACCAGCCAGCTGCCTCCCTTTATATCCTTTATAAATTAGTTCCTCAGTCCCTTCACAATTGAATTGCTTCCAAGAGGGAGCTTTTCTCCCTCTCCGTCCCACTGTCCCTCTCTTCATTCTCCCTCTGCGTTACCTTTCCCTTCTCCCTTTCTCTCTCCATCTCCTTTCTCTTCCCTTTCCCTCCCACATATGTATATACTTACATATAAGTATCATTCCTTCATTTTATTAATGTCCAACTCTTCATGACCCCATTTGGGGTTTTCTTAGCAAAGATATTGGCATGGTTTGCTATTTTTCTTCTCCAGAAAATTTTACAGATAAAGAAACTGAGGAAAACAGGGCTAAGTGATTTGCTCAGAGTCACATAGCTAGTAAATGTTTGAGGCCAGATTTTAACTTGGGTCTTCCTGACTCCAAGACTGGCACTCTATTCACTCTGCCACCTAGCTGCCCCAACATATAAGTGTGTGTGTGTAAAATACACGTGTATTTATATGCATATGCTTACATAAACATGCACATGCATACATAAACATATATATGCTCACATACATGTATATGATTATGCACACGTATATTTTTGCAGACCTGTACATGCATGTGTGCATATATGCATAAATAATCATGTGCATGCAATATACACCCATACATGTATGATGAAGCAAATTATATGTGTATATACATGTACATACACATGTGTATATAGACACATTCATAAATATATAATGTATAAGTACACAGTGCACATGCATAGCATATCCACATGTGTATGCATGTATGTGTGCATGTGTGTATACATGTGTGTATGTGTGTATGTATGTATGAATGCAATGAATGTGTCATGTACTCACTCCAATCTATCATTTATTTAGGGGTGTGCTGGAGCCAGCTCAAACCAGCTGCTGAGAGCTAATTGCTAAATGTTCAATCAGAGCATTTATACTTCAAAAAAAATTGCAAATGCTACAAATCAGGGTTTGGTTTATTGTTGTGCTGATTATCTGGACTTTAGAAATTAATGGAGAAAATATTAATAATGTGGGTTAAACTTTAAAACATATCCTGCATTTTTTAAAGAGCCTTTACCGGTACACCCCTGTATATCTTCATCTGCCATAGTGATGTAAAGTCCAGGTCTTGACATGGCAGACCCTCTCTCTACACCCAGAACTCAACACTTGTTAAAGTCCAGGGGCTTGCCTGAACCTCCAGGATGAACGATAAATTTGATGCTCTGTTCAGTATTTAAATCCCTTCACAGTCTATCCCTTCCTTTTGTACACTTTACTTCCATCCAGGAATTCCAGGACACAGCAACACCAGCCTCCTTCCTGCTCCTCAATGTGAATTAACAGTGTCTTGGCATACAAGGAGTCTGATATGATTTTAACCTGAATTAAAGCAACCACAGTCTTCAAGAAGAAGAGAAATGATAGTCTTGCTATGTTCAGCCTTAGTTGAACCACTTGTGGAGTATTGTCTTCAATTCTGAATGCTACATGTCAGGAAGGACCTAGAAAAGCAAGAACATATTTGGAGGATTTGAAAGGTCATAAGCATGAACAGACTTAAAGCTCTGCCATAGGTCATAGGGATTCTTAACTTGGGATTTGTACACTAAATAGATAGATAGATAGAGAGATACAGATAGGTAGAGATATATAGATATAGATAGACAGAGATATATAGACATATAGATATAGATAGATAGACAGAGACATATAGATATATAGATAGAGATGGATAGATAGAGATATAGAGATAGAGATAGATAGAGATAGTTATAGAGATAGAGATACATAGAGATACATAGAAATACATAGAGATAGAGATTTATAGATAGTTATAGAGATAGAGATACATAGAGATACATAGAGATAGAGATTTATAGAGATAGATAGAGATATAGAGATAGTTATAGAGATAGAGATACATAGAGATAGAGATTTATAGAGATAGATAGAGATATAGAGATAATTATAGAGATAGAGATACATAGAGATTTATAGAGATAGAGATAGACAGATAGACAGATAGATTGATAGATGATGGATAACTCTTTCAATTTAATTGGTTTTTCTTTGTAATCCCATAATAACATTTTATTCAATTAATAATATTATTCTGAGAAGCAGATCATAGTCAGGAGTGTGTTGGAGCTTGACTGTTAAATTTTCATTATGAGCATCTACCTTGGAAATTGGAAAATGCTACAAATCAAGGCTTGATTTATGATTGTGCTGATTTCTAGACTTAAGAAAGTGATGGATAAAATGTTAATAATGAAGATTAAACTCAAAAATGAGTCAAGCAAGAATTTTTTCTCCGAGAGAACCAATTGTTGAACATTTACCAGAATGTCCCTGTCCCTAGACTTTGTTATTGTTGTTATTCAGTCATTTCAGTTGTGTCTGACTCTCTGTGACTCCATTTGGGATTTCTTGGCCAAGATACTGGAGTAGTTTTCCATTTTCTTCTCCAGCTCATTTTACAGATGAGAAAAATGAGGCCAAAAGCATTAAGTGACTTTCCCAGGATGATATAGCTAATAAGTATCTGAGGCTGGATTTGAATTCAGGAAGATGAGTCTTCCAGACTCCAGGCCAGGTGCTCTATGTCATACTGCCCAAAGAGCAAGTAAACAAACAAGGTTAAGAATTCCTACCACAGGAGAATCAGTTAAAGGAACTGGAGATGTTAACTGAGAGAACACTCTAGGTAATGAGAATTTAGTGGATTATCATGAGAAAAAGAGGGTTATAGTTGTTTTGTTCAGTGCATGATACTATCTATCCATCTCATCCTCTGCTATCTCCTAAATTTTCCTTCACTTTTTCCCAACCTCAGGGTCTTTTCCAATGAGTTCCATCTTCTCATTATGTGGCCAAAGTATTTAAGTTTTACCTTCAGTATTTGACCTTCCGGTGAATAACCTGAATTGATTTCTTTAGGTATTGACTGATTTGATCTCCTGCTGTCCAAGGGACATTCAAATGTTTTCTCTAGCACCACAGTTTGAAAGCCTTGATTCTGCAGTGCTAAGTTTTCCTTATAGGCCAACTTTCACAGCCATACATTGTTGAGAAACCATAGCTTGGACCTTTGTCGGCAAAGGTGACACCCCAGCTTTTTAGTATTCTATCCAGGTTTTCCATAATTTTCTTTCCAAGGAGCAAGCATCTTTTAATTTCATGGCTGTGCATCTGCAAGAATCTTTGAATGTAAAATCTGACTTTGATTCCATTTCTTCTCCCTCCATTTGCTGGGATATGATGGGATCAGTTGCCAAGATCTTAGTTTTTTTGGAAGTTAAGCTTCAAGCCAGCTTTTACATTTCAATCTACAGGCCAAACAATAGGGGAATGGCTGAATAAATGTTGGTGCCTTCATGTAATGAAATCCTACCATATTATGTATTCAATCATGACAAGAACGATGTATGCAAAGAAATCTGGTAAGATCTATATGAAATAATGCAAAAAAAGTAAAAAAAAAGAATGAGAAGAATGGACTATGTATCATAATCCAATAAGAGGAAAAAATAAATGCGAATCAATAAAGAATCCTGATGAAGATTTAGAGGAAGTGACTGAAAAATTATGACACTTTATGTATTTCCATTAGTTCATTTAAGTGTAAATCATTATCTCACAATTTTCATTGGTTATATTGATGTTCAATGTTAATTTTTTACAATGACACATTTTTTTTAATTATCTTTCTATGTGAAGAAAGCCGTATTTAGACTCGATGTTAGGGCAAAAATACTTAGCTTTAACTAGTAGGGAGGTTCAAAAATAGAAAGGCCTACGCTAAGTCTTTTTCATTTCCCCTTCACTAGAAATCTTTAATCAGAGGGTGATGGTTGGAAAGGAGATTTTTACTCAGTTATGGGCTGGACTAGGAACAGTTAGATGGTACAGTGGATAGAATGTTGGACTTGGAATCAGGAAGACTCATCTTTGTGAGTTCAAATCCAGCCTCAAGCACTTAGCTGTGTGACCCTGGGCAAGTCACTTAACTCTGTTTATCTTAGTTTCCTCATCTGTAAAATATACTGGAAAAAGAAATGGCAAAATACTCCAATATCCTTGCCAGAAAATTCTAAATAGGGACATAAAAGTCATACATGACTGAGTAACAACAACATGGGTTGGACTACACAGTGGTCTCTGAGGTCTCTTCGAATTCTAAGATTCTGTGATTCTTTAGTGTTTGTGATCTTAGTGGGAGTTGGGGGTGGTCCCTGTAGTTTCAAGTTTAGCCTTGGTACAATTGGGGAAAAGTCTCTTCCATTTAGTTTAGCAAGGCTTTATAGAGGAGGTGGGATTCCAGGGGTTGTTTGTATGATGGAAGACAGACAGCTTAATAAGCTGAAGGATGGTTAGGGGTGGGATTAAGGGTATATGTTGCTTTAGTGACTGGATGAATGTGGCATTGAATAGAGAAGGTCTGAAAGAATTAATTCCCTTCTCAAACTGTTAAAGGGACATTTAGGAAATCCCTTATGCCTCAGAAGAATCTGCCTGGATCAGCGGATGGGGCACTACAGATTTAGCACGAGAATGAACAAAACCACAGAGCCATAAAAATGAGGCACTTGGGGCCTTTATTATACACAGGCAAAGAAAGCAATTGTCTGTTTAGTGTGATTTTAGGATTCTGGGAACCCCTACATCTCTTCCACCACCACCAAAAAGAAGACTCCTGTTGTGGTGTCTGAAATGTCCATGTTAGAAAGTCATGCATGAAGATTTCCACTCTAGTATTTCCAGTTAAAATGCAAATACTGTGGAGGGATAGCTATGAATTAGAGAGTTGTCTTCCTTAATTTACAAAACTGCTCTCCAACCTATCTGAATGGGAATGGCACACAGAATAGAGGCAGTTTTGATGGTCAGGTGGTAGAAAAGAAAGGCTTAGCATTCGTGTGGCATTGTGGAAAGAGCATGGGTTCTTAAGTCAAAGGACCTGGGTTCAAATCCTGGCTACTCTACCTATGACCTGTGTGATCATGGGCATATCACAACTACCCTGAGTTTCAGTCTTCATCATTATGAGGATATTGAACTAGATGACCTTGGAGGTCCTGTCTAGAGCTATACGCTTAACTATACTTGGGATATTGTCAAAAAGTTGACACTTGAGTGGGGTATCTCATAGTGTGAGGGAGGGACAGGGAGGAGTCTACCCAGGCAGAGGGATTATGGAGGAGTTAGGCATCTGGCAAAAGAGGTGAGAATAGTGATAAAAGCTGATGAAATGGCACCTAGAACTATACATCTGTCACAATCTCTATAGGCTTGACTTGCAGGTGCACTCACTGCCAATTGAAAGATTTATGACACTGTTTAATGGGGTTCTGAAATCAAGGTGACCAGCCCATGGACAGAGCCTCAGCTGATAAAACCAGATGCATCATCTGTGTGCCAACTTCATACTGGAGACCACTAATCAGGGACCATGGACCCATCTGTTCCTAAATTATACATTTTCCTGATTGGTAACCAAAGTTATCTGTAGGCTCCATTTTCAAGAGTCTGGCAACACCAGCTTCCTGGTTCCTAGGCCAAGGCAAACTCATCATATTCTCAAGTAGCAATTAGAAGACAATGACCCCGATGAGGTAAGTGGGGATGAAATGGAAACAGTCAGATATATTCTCCCTATGACATCCACGGAGGTTAAGGCAATTTCCCAACCACAAGTTCAGGAACTGCCACCAGTCTGTGACAAATTTTTATTAGTCCATAAAACTAAAGATTTCCTGGGATCACCAAGATCCCAATTTTCCCTTTCACTTCTCTTTTCTCTACTTCTCCCCATCATGTTTTCTCTTGTTTGTCTGCAGCCCCCTTCTTTTGGATTCCACTGTGATCAGGGAAGAATCTGATAGCCCCAATTTTCACTTCCTCCAATTCTATTTTCCTATCCTATTCTCTTGAGTGTGACCAAAAGCAGTAAAAGATTATTAGATAAACTAATCCCAGATTAAAGATAGATAGATATTTAGATAGATAGATAGATTGATTGATCAAAGAATGGATGGATGGATAAATAGATAAATGGATGGATAAATGGATAGATGGATGAGAGATAGATAAAAGATTAGATAGATAGATAGATAGATAGATAGATAGATAGATAGATAGATAGATAGATAGACAGATGACATGTCATCTTAAAATCCATAGACTTAAAAACCTGTTTCTTCTTTGTTCTTCTATATTGGGCCTCTGAAACCAATCATCCCACCTCACTCTTGTTCTGCCTCCTAAGCCACTAAGAGCTCTTACCTACACAGAGTTTGTAAAGGGCAGAGAAATGTCTTGGATAGCAATAACTGATCTCACCTGGACTCAGGGCTTGGAAAGCCTGTTTTGACTTTTGCATAGGATGCAGCAAGAGGAATTATGTTAGCAAGATGAAAGTCAAGATGACTGGCAATGGCCTGAGATGCAGCAGATAGCCTTGAAGTCTTCAATGTCTGACCAACCTCTAAGTGCTCCACAGAGCCTACGTCCATCGCTTTCATGGCTGTTGGAACAAATTGCTCCCAGACACTCATTTTACCAGAAGTCTTCACATGCTTGGGGCAGACACCCCTCTTATTCACTGATGAGTTTGAGGCCTGTTGGTTATCCGCAACCTGGTTATCCCATCTGCCAAGATAGTTTATCAGGATGTGGCCACTGAGAATGCTACATCTGCTTGGAGCCACAGATGAAAGTTGGGTGGCAGGAGGACCCCGAAGGTGAATGAGCAGTCCTGAAGAGGACTCAGTATGTCTTCTCACCAGAGGTGTTAGTGCTCCTTTAACACCTGTACACTCCACACAGGCTAGTATATGCCAGGAGAAGGAAAGGATACCACATAGTTATCCTTTCCCAAAGATCAAATCAACAAGTGCCCATGGGGCACGGTCTGGAGGAGCTGAAGGTCATCCTGTACCAAATTAGCCTCCCTTCTGCCGGATGCTTCCCTCAGGATTAAGATGACCAGGGAGGAGTAACTCATTAGCACAAGGCACTTCCTGTCCATCTCCTCACCATGCTGCCTACACTCTGGCCATGGCTACATCTCTCCATCTTCCCTCCTCTAAATTTGGGCTCCACCTTTGAGTGCCCAAGCTTTGACAAGTCACTGCATCATACCTTTGGATTGATGCCATACTTATTCTCCAAGTCCACAATGTGTTGTCTTCCTTTGTTAGAATGTAAACTCCTTTCTTTCTTTCTCAGTTGGGGGTGAGGGGAAGAATTTGGGGGAAAGGGGAAAAGGTGGATTTTTAATGATTGAAAAAAGTAAATTAAATTTTAAAATAATTTAAGCTCTTTGAGGATGAAAATTGTCTTGATTATTTGACTTGGTATCCCATGCTTAGCACAGTGCCTAGCATATAGCAAGTGCTTAAGAAATATTCTATCTGAGGGGCAGCTAGGTGGTGCAGTGGATAGAGCACTGGGCCTGGATTCAGAAGAACCTGAGTTCAAATCTGGCCTCAGACACTTGACACTTACTATCTGTGTGACCCTGAGCAAGTCACTTAACCCCAATTGCCTCACCAAAACAAACAAACAAACAAACAAAAAATATTCTATCTGTCTGTCTGTCTCTATCAATAATCTGTCTGTCCATTTGGCAATTTGTGTATCTATCATCTCTGTCTATATTAGTCATCTATCTTTTTGTCCATTTGAATATCTGTATATGTCTGTCTGTCTATTTATGTCTATCTTCTGCCTGACTGTTTTTCTATCTCTCTGTCTGATTCTATCAATCATGTTTCTCCATTTGACTGTGAAATCTATCATCCATCCATCCATCCATCCGTCTATCCATCCATGAATCTATCTATCCATCTATCAATCTATCACCTAAGATCAGTTTATTTAATAGATTTACTGCTTTTGGTCACACTCCAAAGAATCAGATAGGGTCACAAGATTGGAGGAAGAAAAAGTTGAGGCCATGCGATTCTGCCCAGGTCACAGTGGAACCCAAAAGAAAGGGGCTGCAGGTAACAGGACAGAGAAGTGATGGGGAAACCTGGATACCCTTGGTGATCCCAGAAAAGGCACTTCTGATGCCAGGTGGTTTCTCAGGCTGATTGTGTGGCACAGAGCAGGGTAAGTTTACCAATGAGAACTCCTTCAGGATCTTTGGAGAAGTGAACTATCCTTCAGAGGATGGATACCTCTTTCAGACTCAGGTATCTGAACAGCATTCTGCACACTGAGTTCTGTCCACCTGAGAGAAGAAGCCCTCCTTAGCATGATGGATTCCTGTGCTGCTGTGTTTCCCCTGGCACCAGAGTTCACTGGGGCTGATCTCTCTGGCACAAAATGTGTTTCCTTGAATGAGCCCAAGGTGCCAGAGCCAAGGGCTACTAGGAAATAAATAAGAGCCACCATTCTTATGGCCACAAACCCAAAGGAATGTTCAGATGGTCTTGTCCCTGATCAAGATGAGCTATGTTTTCCAAGCAACAGAGGAAAAAAATAAAATGAAATGAAACAGACACCAAGAATAACATCCGATTCAATGCTGCCAGCCCATTTTGGTGTCTTGACAAACAGGAGATTGTGTCCAGCACAGTTTTCTGGGAAAGGAAGCAGATCCACATACCTCAGAGGCTCTTGCCTGTAGGTGTTACCCAAAGTCGCTAGTGGCAGCAGCAATGATGAGCAACTCATTACTGTTAGATAAATCATTTTTAGCCAGCAGCTATGCTCACACATGAGTGGAAACCTAATTGCTGCAGAAAGACACTCACTTCACGTTGGGTGACTTAATGTGGAAAATATGACCCTGGGTTAATGAACGGTGACTTGTAGAGATGAGGCACATGGCCTTGTGAAACAGACAAAGGAAATTCAGGGCCTCCTCCCTAGGGTCTGAGAGTTTAAACCTCAGAAAAGATTTTCTGGAATGGAAAGCATCACTAGGAAATTACTTGGGTTAAAAAAGACAAGAAAAAAAATTAATCCAGATGTGTTACCACAGAAAAGCCTGAAAGATCTCAAACTTGCAGTCTTTAGGGAAGTGCTAGGTGGAATGGATAAAGGCCCATCGAAAGCTCAGTCTCAGCAAAAATATTCTGTCCCATTCCCCTTCCTCTGGGTAAGAGCTCATATTAGCTAGATGAGTGTATACACTCTTCTTCAATACCTACAGGAAACAGTACAAAGAACAACAGATCTGGAATCAGAAGCCTTAGTTCAAATATTGGTTTTGCTACTTCTGCCATGTTCATGTATATATAAAAAATGGGTTTGACTAGGTCACCTCTCAGGTCCCATCCAACTCTGAATCCTACGTCAGATAAGAGCCTTGGAAACCCTTTTTGGGTGGTTCCCAGTCTTTGGCATCTGGAAGTTCTTTTTTTTTTCATTGGAAATTCTTTTTGATGGATAAACTTCCTGTTAGGGTGTCAGACTACTGCATCTTGCCCAGGCCATATGACCTTGAGAACACTGACCTAGCAGACAGAAAGAAGCATAGTCTCCAGGACTGGATTGCTAGCTTTGTGACTCTGGCAGGACACATTATCCTTCTGGGTTCAGTTTCATTCTATGTAAAATGGGCATAATAACATAAAAGATAGCCCTACTTAGGCATGCATAACTGTTGTGGGCTGATTGGGCCTTTGCAACTGGGAGCACAAATTTAGCGGGAGCCAGAACATTATTCCACTTCAAGCTTTCCAGTATAAGAACCCTGTGATGGAACATAGTCCCATTGGTGCAAAAATTAACCATCTACTTACACCTTAAGGCTATTACAAAGGTTCTTTACTTTTTTGTAATCATGGACCCTTTTGGCTGAAGCTCATGGAGTCAGAATAATGTTTTTAAATGCATAAAATAAAATATATAGGATTGAAATGCATAAAATAAAATGTATGGGATTAAAAGGAAGCCAATTATAATGAAATAAAGATGCAGATGGTGGCAATAATCCTATGATGGGTAGAGGCCCATCAACAGTTTAGTCTCAGGGGAAGTCTTCTCTCCCCTTTTCCTTCCCCTTCCCTTAGGTTAGATCTCATATTAGATAAATGAGTGTTTGCCCTTACCTTAAATACTTACAGGAAACAGTGCAGATAGCAGCAGATTTGGAATCAAATTTTCCCATCCAAGTCCACTGAAATCTGTACATAGACCCCAGGTTCAGAACTGTCTTATAAAAACCCAATGAAATAATGAGCTTGAAGGAAAGAAGGTGAATTTACAAAGGCAAAACATTCTTCTTATTAGACTATGAGCTCCTTGAAAGGAGTGACAGTTTGGGGATGTTTTGCTTGGTTTTTTGTTTGTTTGTTTTTTGCCTTTCTTTATATCTCTAGCACCTAATACAACTATAATAAGCATTCAATAAATATTGATTGGTTGACTGACTTAAAGGAAAGAAGAGTAATTCAGTCATTGAATTCAACTCAATTTAACATTCATCAAGTGTCTCTTCTCTTCCCTAATAACTTGGTGCTGAAAGGAACCTTTCTGTCCTGCCCCTCACCCAAACACACACACACACACACACACACACACACAGAGGCACCTTTACCCACCCTTTATTTTCTTACTCTTCCCCCATGCCTAACTCAATGCTTTCATGACATTTGCTAGAAGTCACATTCAATTGTTCACACTTTTAAAAAATGTGTAATTCATTGGGGGATAAACTTCTTGCCTGTCTATTTGAAGGCTAAGTTTCTGTTTCCATTAAGCAATCCCAGCTTTAGGGGACCCGCCTCAGGCAGAAGCCATTACTTTCATCTGGGCCAGTAATAAAATACATTCTGACACAGGATGGAAACTCAAGAGATTGGCAACTTGTAAAGGTTCCTCATTTTGAAAACGATGGCAAGAATAGGTTTGGCAAACAGGAGAGCTTTTTTTCCCCTTTTAGGATGAAAAGAAATAATATTGATGGTAAAGCAAGAAGTGATTTTTAGCAGATTCAGACCTACTAATATGGCTGATTTCAGCAGCAACTTTAAAAATAATTAAAGGAGTGGGAAAAAAAAGTTTTTTTGTAGAAATAAAAACAATTGACCTTTGGGCTTGGCTGGTTATGGGAATGTATGACCAACTTCCAAACTGGATATTGACTAAGATGCTGGAAAGAGAGGCAGAGATTGTGTCAACATGACACCTTAAAAATGGTTAATTCCATGAAAAAAAATAAGTCAAATCAGTTGTTTGCCTCTAATCATTCATTACTTCAAAAGGAATTGATTGAGTCTTTACTCTGTACAAGGCATGTGTAGCCTCTGAGGGAGACACTTATAAACATGCCACACATCCCAAAATAAAGGGATTATTATTTAAAAAAATATAAAAGAAAGTATTAAAAGATCACTTGTTTTGTAGTCAGACTATTAAGATTCACAACCTGACTCTGCTATTCACTAGTTATTAGGCAATAAGAAATTCATTTAACCTGTCTGGAACTCAGTTTTCTCATCTGCAAAATAATTTGATTGATCTAGATGAGATCGAAGATCCTTTCCAGTACTTGGATTCTTTGAACATATGAAGAGAGAAAATGGTACTATGGGATGATTATAAGTACCGAAATAGAAATACAAGCAAAGAGGCAGCTAGGTGGTGCAGTGGATAGAGCACTGGCCCTGGCGTCAGGAGGACCTGAGTTAAAATCTGGCCTCAGACAATTAACACTTACTAGCTGTGTGACCCTGGGCAAGTCACTTAACCCCAGTTGCCTCGCGAAAGAAAGAAAGAAAGAAAGAAAGAAAGAAAGAAAGAAAGAAAGAAAGAAAGAAAGAAATATAAGCAAGCAGAGACAGAAGAGCAGTGGAGAGAGACATCACTTTCAGATTATTTTTGTTCTTTGTCCTTTCTTTTCGAAGAGGACCATGATATTGGGGTGATGCCATGACTTGCACTGAATTGGATTTAGGTGAGGGAGGGATGTGCAAGGTCACTCTCTTCCTCCGGAGCCATCTGGGTCCAAGATGGGGCATTAGGCAAAGCTTCCTGGAGAAGCTCGCATTTGAACAGGGTTTTAAGGATGGACCAGGCAGATACTGGCATGCACATGCTCTGGATTTATTCACCCAAACTACATTCAGACCAGCAGGTCAAATTTCCATAGAGAGGCTACTACTTCTCCAGTCAGGGTTCTAGGGGACCATAAGGAACTGGAGTGGTGGTGTGGTGGTATAGCTTATGAGCCCTCACTGGTATGCTTCTACCCTATGATTATCAGCTGGTATCAATTAGTTCTCAAGACTTAATTAGCTTTTAGTTAGAGGTATTTACAAATGTGACATATAGTAGGAACATATGGCATAGTACATCTTTCACAGAAGTCTTTCACAGGTAAATCCATTTTGATTCCTTCCAAGGAACTTTCATCTTTATTTCTTTCTTTATTTTTTTGTGAGGTAATTGGGGTTAAGTGACTTGCCCAGGGTTACACAGCTAGTAAGTGTCAAGTTTCTGAGGCTGAATTTGAACTCAGGTCCTCCTGAATCCAGGGCTGGTGCTCTATCCACTGCACCACCTAGCTGCCCCCATCTTTATTTCTTGATCATTGCTGTTTTGTCTTCCATTTTTCTCAGTCTAGACTCCTAATCTATCTGTAAACATGAACACGTTTTCCCATTCTAAAACAAACAAACAAAACCCAAAATCAAACAAAATGAAAACTTCCATTGACTCTATGAAGATATTCCTTTAGTTCTCCCTTCCCTATTCACCTTCAAATTTCAGTAAAGACTAGTGATAGAATCACAGAATTTTGGAATTAGATGGGACCTCAGTGCTTTTATAGTCTAACATGGGCTCAAAAGGAATCACTCATATAATATACCGCTTATACATCACTAAGTATAAATCTACCTCAAACAATAAGGGCCCTATCTCTCCCAAGGCATTCCATTTCACTGGCCTTATTAATCAAGCTCTCATTCACTATCATCTTCTACTTTCTCTTGGCTACCCATTACACATGGTCTTGCCATGACTTCATCTAAGGTGGAGCTCTTTACAACCTCTATACATTATTGACATATCCGCTGTTCTGCTTCCTCATATCCTCATCCCAGATTATCCAACAGCCTGCTGGTCTACTTCCTCCAAAAATATCCTTCTGGTTGGCTCCCCGATTGGATATCTGCTACTGTCTCTGTCAGGTACCTCTGGTTCTACTTCTTTATCACCCATCCCTTCAATGAAATTACATGATCTGAACTATCAGAACAATATACCACTGGAATTTAAAGTTTCATCTACCTGCAATGAGACCTAGGTCTTCAGCCAGGTGTCTCATAGGAAATTTTAGTTCCAAACAGAAGGGATTATACTTGTCACATAATCCACTAGGAATGGTGATCTTGAACTTGTGTCACCTCTGCTATAAAGAATTCTTGACTTACATTAATGATAATTTTATTCTTTAAAAGATGTAGGGACTAAACTACTATTCTGGAATTTACCCACAAGGCTGCTGAAGAAGAATTACTGGGAACCTCAGGAAGAATTGACCACAGTATTTAAGAGTTTGTGACTGATAATAAGAATAAACCTGAGAAGTGTCTGGTACATGGTGTAATTTTGGGGAGAGCAGATTTTTAACACTTCACATAAAAAATAGGTAAAATTACATCTGGAGGGGAAACCAACTCAGGATGGATGGGAGGCTTTCAAGAACAAAATTTTTATAACAAAAACTATTCCAATAAAGAAGTAGAGGGGGAGGAGGGAGAACAGTTTAAAGAGACCAATGTGGTTCCTAAAAGAGCTAATCAAAAAGCTTAGAGTTAAAAGAAACATGTAAAGAAAAGTTATTTGAGGATGGATATAAAAATATCATGCATGATCTGGATAAAATTATATTATAGCTTTTTTCAGATATTATGTTGGGGTCAAAAATAAGTTTAAAATATGATAAGATTATGGCTTAGTGTGGATAGGATCTTGATAATGGATAACAGAGAGAAGGAAGAACTACTGAATTTGCTTTTGCTTTTATCTCTTCTACCAGAGAGAGTTCAGCCTGGGAATTCAGTCTTCAAGAGAAGCATAGAATAAAAATGGATTAACAGGCAATTGAAACTTAAGGTAAATATGGAGGTAGTAAAAGAGCATCTCACCAGTTTCAACTTATTTGAGCCACTAGTCACAGATGGATTTCCTCTAAGGTCATTGGAGGAAAACGGCTAGAGAAGGAGGCAGACAAGCAGGGCAACTATGGAAGTTGCATGCTTAAAAAGGAAAAAGTTACAAACATTCACAGTTTACTATATAATATTCTTTCATTCTACTTTGTATATGAAATGCTCATTTTATTAGGTGTTTTTAAGTTAAGAATAAAAATAAATAACTTTTTAAAAAAAGAACAAAATCGTGGCACTCATTGCTAAGTTGCTTTAAGTAATCTTTGAAAAAATCATGGAGAACAACAGAGGTGCTATAGGGTTAGAGACAGGCAAATAAATGGTGCACCTATTTTCCAAAGGTAAAGATGGTAGATTCTCCAAACTATAGGCTAATGAAATTGACTTTGATTTTTTAAAATTCTAGAACATATTTTTTTTAAAAATTGCTTATGAGTACTTAAAAAGTTAAGTAATGGTCATGACCAGCTAGCACGGAATCATCAGGAGTAAATAAGGATAGACTAACCTCATTTACTTTTGACAGAGTTACTAGTGCAGGAGGTCAAAGGAATGCCAAAGATAGAGTATACCTAGATTTCGACATGGCAGTTGACAGTGTCTCATGACATTCTTGTTGACATGGAGGAGAGATAAGAGACAGATGACAGCCTAATTTGAAACTGGTTGAACAATCAGACTCAAAGAGTAGATCAATGTCACCTTGGAAAGAGCAGAGTACTGCAGGACTGTGGCCTTGGCTTGTTTCCATTCAATATTTTTATCTGTGACTTGTTTTTATCATTATCAAATGCTACATCAAAATAGAGGATTTTTTCTCTGTGTGTTTTTCCATTATAAAAGAGATCCATATTTCTTTTGAACAAACTTTAAAAAGATATCATTTCAGTTTTTCAATATATCCAAATGTTTATTAAACCCCAAAATAAAAATGCTGCCATGGTTTAGACCTTGGCCCACTTATGGTATGGGCTCAACTCTTGGGACCCCTGGATACATGGAGGAATGGGATATCTTTCTCAAATTTGCAGAGGTCAAGAAATATAAGAGAACAAATAATAATTTGGATTAATCAATAATCATTTATTAAGCACATACTGTGTTCTAGACACCGCATTAGGCATCAGAGATAAAACTACCAACCAAAACGTGTCCATAGGTTAGCTTGACTAAAATCTAATTTATCAAAATTTAAAAGGCATAAATGTTAAATCCTACACTTTGGTTCAAACAATCAAGCTCATACATATAAAAGAAAGGAGATATGATTAGATAATAATTCACGTAAAAGAGATCTGGGATTGTTAATGGAAAGCAAGCTTAATAAGTCAGAAGAATAACATGGCAGCCAAACTGAATGCAATCTTGGACCCTGTCAATAGAAGCATAATATTGAGGAGAAGATGGCTCTTTTGCACTCTGTCTGCTCGGACTACATATGGAGTCCTGTATTTAGTTTGGGATGCTACATTTTTGGATGGACCAATGATGAAGATGGTGAAGGGTCTTAAAGTCATTTCTCATTAGGATCAATTGAAAGAATTGGGTATATTGAACCTGGAGAAGACTCAGGCAGGATGTGATATCTATCTTCCAGCCTTGGAAGAAGAATTAGATTTGCTTTCTTTGCCCCCAGAGGAACAGGAGCAATGAATGGAAGCTGATAGAAGTTGTATTTTGTCTGAATAGATGGAAATTTTCTTCAACAGTCTACAATTTTCCCACAGTATAATGGGTTGCATTGGGAGATATGGCAAGTTTCCCATTATTAGAGGTCTTCAAGGAGAAGGTGGATGATCAATTATTGGGGATATTGTAGTGGTAATTTCTGTCCTGGTAATGTGCTAAATGAGTATGGGTTAAACTAGCATTCAATTCCATGGTTCTTGGCATTAGGGAAAATGAGATCCTTAGGAAGGTTGGGTTGAGGGTCAATGTCAAGGAGGAAGAGAGAATAATAGGGTACGGAAAGAAATTCAAATATGGCATGATGGCTTTAAACTTAAAGAGAAAATCATCAGTCAAATAATCAAAATAATGGATAAAGAGAGGTGGGGAAAGTAAAGGGAGTTGGTCTGATATCCTACATTGAGAAATCTTCTGTCAAGAAATAACTGGCTGGGGGCAACTAGGTGGTGCAGTGGATAAAGCATTGGTCCTGGATTCAGGAGGACCTAAATTCAAATCTGGCCTCAGAAACTTGATACTTACTAGCTGTGTGACCTTGGGCAAGTCACTTGACCCTCATTGCCTTTCAAAAAAACAAAAACAAACAAACAAAAAGAAATAACTGGCCAATGACTCTTCTGAGTTACAGAGAGGTAGACTCACACAAACATGCATAGACAGAAACCACAGGGCACATTGGAGTCCAAGAGTGAGAACGAGATCTGGTTCCGGGTATGTCCAGTGCATTTCAGTGTATTCCTGATTGATCTACTTTGCTGCTTAGTGGTACTTTCTAGTGAGAAACTTAATGGTATCTCAGAGAGCAAAATGCTGTGACTTTGTTTACTCTTGTTCCCTGGGCTCAAATTGGTTCTAAAAAACCTTTTGATAAGTGCTTTATAAAGACAGCAAGTATTCGTTTGTTAAAGCAAACACCATAGAAAAACACACACAGACCCAACAGGTCAACTTGCTGATACTGATTTTCATTAACCATCATTCTTCACCATGCTATCAATTTCTATCAAGTTATATCAATCAATTCATTAATCAGTATTTGTGCATCAAGTACGTATTGAGGAGGACATGAGGGAAATGTAAGCTATAGTTCTTGCCCTTGATGAAATTCAGTGCTGGATGATATCCCCTTTAGGGTTCACTTGCTTGCGTGAGTCTCTTCACCTTTTCTTTTTAAATTTGGGGAAGGGATCCATCGTTTTTCAAGCTCTCTTCCGCTTCAAACCCTGTGTTCTGTTCTGATGATGTGTCTATGCAGTTATCTCTGCTTTATATGTGACTATGTCTCATTCTCTCTCTCTCTCTCTCTCTCTCTCTCTCTCTCTCTCTCTCTCTCTCTCTCTCACTCACTCACTCAGAAAATATAGCAAGCAGTGCTTTCTCCTACAGAATAAATTGCTTTCACAGAACTGGTGAGCTCACAGCCTGAGGACTCAAGCTTAGCCAAAGCCACCCTCGCCTTCCTCTCCCCATGACCCTAGGTCTGCTTTTCCTCTTGCAGCCCATTAGGCTAAGTATTTTTGATTCAGCTCTTCAACAGGCTGTCCTCTGCATCCATCCCACCATGTGCACAAGCATGCATACAGAAATAAACACACACACTCACACTCACACTCACACCCAAGGGCTGGGGGTGGGGAGTGGAGAGCAGAGGAATGCAGAGAGTGAGGAAATAACCTGAGGGAATGAGCAGGGACCTAAGCTTCTCATAAGAGGGAAGAAGGTGGTGCAAGGGCCAATATCCCAAAGGTCTAGTTTATTCTATATTGTCTATATTTATATAATTTGAGTTGACTAAGCATCCAGGGACTTTACATTTGTATTTAATTAAGAAATCCTCCCAATTTTCCCCAGATTCTGAGTATGGACATTGGCACTGAATGAGTGGAAAGCAAATATTTTGCAAGAAGAAATTTTTAAAAGATCCAATCTCCTAAAGCCTTGTTTTTCTGCCTAGTTTCTCTTTCCCTTGTACATACACTCATACATACAAACACACTCGTATATATGCATGTCCATGTAGATGTAAGTACATGCTCAAATCATCATAAGAAAATTCATGTTTACTCACATCTCTGCCATTTTATAACCTCGAATGTTTGGTGGACCTAGAGTCAAGAATTCTGGTTTCATTTTGTTAGTTCCTCTTTCTAAAGTTATTGTGTCTGTTTTCTTTCACATACTGACTAAGGTGGAGATGTTTTGCATGACTGGACCTGTATAACTTATATTGAATTGCTTGATTTCTTAGGGAGGGGTACGGAGGGAGGGAGGAAGAAAATTTGGAACACAAAGGTTTTTTTAAATCAATGTAAAAAGAAGTCTGGTTTCAAATCCCATCCCAGAAACTTTCTAACTACGATTGTGGAACATCTGGGAGCTTTAGTTTTTCATGTAAAATGGGCATGATATTTGTAACCACTTACCTCACAGGGTTATTGAGAAACAAGTCCTTTGACGATATGAAAGTGCTACATAAATGAGAATTTATATAATTTTATTTGCAAAGGACACTTGCTCCCATGCCAAACCCCTCTTCTCCCCAAATCCCAATCACTCTTCTCCAGCACTGTCACCTCTCATCTTTCAACCCCACTGGATTCCTACTGTCCAATGCCCCATTCCTGATCTTTCAATATAATGTCAATGATGATAATAATATTAACATTCATGACAAAACACTTTAAAGTTTGCAAAGCACTTTACATATTTTATCTCATTTGTTCCTCGCAGTGATCCTGAGGTGCAATTATTAGGACCATTTATAGATAAAGAAAGGAAGTGACTTGCTCACAGTCAAATATCTAGTAATTCCCCATTTCTGCTTTCCAATGTCCATTCTCTCTGCAACCCTCCCCAGTTCCTATTCTCCAATGCCCCCATTTAGCTCCTCCTCCAAGACCCCTGTACCCCTTCCATCTCTAACATTCCAATCCTTCCTCCTTAAGCACCCCCAGCCCTCTTCCTCCAAAGCTTCCCTCCCACATTTCACTGACTCCATTACCCTAAGGGACTTTCAATGCAGGCAAATAACTGCAGAGTTTATGGCCTTTCTGGGATGGTTCACTTGGAGTTCAGTCCTCTCTCTCCCTGGAAGAGGTCTTCTGAGATCATTTCATTGGGGTCAGCCTAGTAAACCCACAGATGCCCTAGAGTGGGGGGTCATTAAGCAAAGTTCTACCAAAGAAAGAAAGAGACAGTGTCTGGGGCTTCCTTGTGGGTCCTCTTCTGAGGCTTGGGACAAATGCTGGATCCTCTAAGTCCACTGCCTGCCTTGTAAGCAGAGTCGAAACACAGCTTCTTTATTCCACTTGAGTGAGGGCAGGCACCTCAAGGAAGCTTAGACAAAACCTTGACTTCATTGGAGGGAAAGCTATAACTTCAAGAGCCGCAGAGGTGGTTTCCAAATTTTTAAATTGAAAGGGCTTTCTTTTAGTGATCAACTAGTTCAGTCACCTCATTGTAAAGATGAAGAAAAAAAGGGTTGAGCCTGGAGTTAGGAAGCTGTTGTTGTTTAGTTGTTTTCAGTCCTGTCTGACTCTGTGTGACTCTATTTGGGGTTTTCTTGGCAGAAATGCTGGAATGATTTGCCATTTCCGTCTCCAGCTCATTTTACAGATGAGGAAACTGAGGTAAACAGAGTTAAGTGATTTGCCCAGGGTCACACAGCTAGGTTAGATTTGGACTCAGGAAGATGAGTTTTTCTAACTTTAGGCCCAGTGTTCCATCCACTGTACCACTTAGTTACTTATTAAGAAGCTAGAGTTAGGAAGACCTGAGTTCAAATTTGGCATCAGATGTGGGTTATCTGTGTGTTCCTTACTTTCCTCTTTTGTAAAATGAGAATAATAATAGCACCTACCTCCCAGAATTATTGTCAGGATAAAATAAAATCATATTTGTCAAGTGCTTTTGCAAACTTCAAAGCATTTTATTAACATTAGCTATGACTATAAACTTCCTGGTTAAGGAACTAGGGGAAGTTACCATAAAGTGAGAAAATACTCTCTCTTGCCCTTGAGGAATTTATAGTCAAATCAGCAAGGAGAGGGCAGATGTAGGGAAAATTCAAAGGAACATACATTCCAGAAACAATTATAATGGAAAATAAATGAGCAGTTGTATAGAGTTTTGATTAAGGAAAGATGCTGGCAGAAGGAGTATGATGGAGTTACAAAGTAGACTCGTTCCTTTGTAGTCTTCAAAGTGATAAACGATCATTGCAAAACAGTGCACGAGCAGGTCACATATTATCATTCTTATAGTATAGAAGAGGCAGCTAGGTGATGCAATGGATAGAGCCCTGGCTCTGGGGTCAGGAGGACTCCTCTTCCTGAGCTCAAATCTGGCCTCAGACACTTAATAGCTATGTGACTCTGAGCAAATCACTTAACCATGTTTGTCTTGGTTTTCTCATCTGTAAAATGAGCTAGAGAAGGAAATAGCAGGCTACTTTAGTTATATTTGCCAAGAAAACCCCCCAAAATGGGTCACAAAGAGTCTGACACTAGTGACATGACTGCACAACAAAGGCATGAGGATCGAAGGAGATAAATATTCATAAAATGCTTGGTATACTTTCTGACACATAGTAGGTGCTATATAAATGCTTATTCCCTCCTGCCTCACATCTCTCTTCTTCCCCTTTGCCCTGTAATAATCCTATTCTTTTACCTCTACCTGAGGTGTAAGTAACCCTGAGTTCTAGAAAGCTAAATAAATGGAATGAAGTTTCTGATAGGCTCCATCAAGTTGGGGAGGCTTCAAGTACAAGTCCAGTGATGAAGTATAAGTGTGTGTGTGTGTGTGTGTTTGTGTGTGTGTATGTGTGTGTGTGTTTTGGAGGTCCAATATAACTGAGTTCAAGGAAACTTTTCACCAGAAACTTGATTACAATCAATTACATTTGATTGCAATCAATTGCATTTTTTGGTCACAGCAATTCGCCAATCAATCAATCATCCATTAAGCATTTATTGAGCCTATAGCATGCCAGTCACAAATAATATCTGTCTCATAGGTCTATGGTAAGAAAAGGGATTTCCCAACCTTCAAATGTCAATTTTTATCACAAGAATTTGCAGTTTTTTTACAAGGCATGCAGCAAATCCACAAAATAAAGGTAGTGATATGGAACTCATTTGCTTCACCTAAATTGATTTCAATGTCCATCAGAAAAACAAGGCTCACATCAGGGTCCTAGCCCCACAAAACTCCCATGGGCTTTTCTTTTTGAACAATGACCAAAATGCATTTTGTGGCGATAAGCTTATAATTGCAGGTTAACAAGAGTTACAAGGAATTTTCTAATTCCCAAGTCAGATAGTTGTCTGGGGTCTCATACCTAAAAAAAAATGTATCAAACAAAGGGAGCAATAAAAAAATATTTTCAATCCAGGGTCATTCTGCTGGTTGTCATTAGTTTGCCCAAATATCGTGGCTCAGGCCCTCAGCTGTATGCCAAAATAAATATCAGCCTGCTTTAGTCTAGGAGAGGATTTCTAACCACTGAATTTCATTACATAGGAATAGAGAGCAATGGATAATACTAAGGAGTTAAATCTGGCATAAATTACCCAGAAAACATGTGTCCCTTGGCTACAAGTGTCCCTATATATGCATTCTGTGCTCATCTGCCCTCTGAGTACACCATTTTTTAATGTGCCTGCCTTCCACATATATGCCCTGGATACACAGGTTCCCATCATGAGACCCTTCACACATATTATTTAAGCCACATATTTTCTCCATTGTGTGCCTTCCATGCAAATTCCTTGGTCTCATTAGTTCTTACACACTGTGTTTGGTAATACAGGGGCATCCCATGTAGGAGTGGGAGGTGTGTTTTTTTTTTCCAGTTAAGCTAAGCTACTTGATTAAATGTGTTGTTTTAAACTAAAATGTCCTTTGGCCAGCTGGTGGAAGTGAATACATTGGTGGGGGCTCATGAACTATGGTTTTGAGTCATAATCCATAGACTATCATTCCTGGGTACTCTGGGATGTTGCAGGGGATACATTGATAACAGGTAAGGTGCAAAGAGGTGAACAGATATGAATAGTGACAAAGCTAAGACTAGAATTCAGGAATCTTGATTTCTACATTCCCTTATCAGATAACATAGAGAACATGCATTAAGTACCTTTTCCATGCACTGAGCTCTTACTGAGGAGAGAAGACAAAACTAAAAAGAAATGATGTTTGCCTCCAAGGACTTTCCAATTTTGCTGTTTATTTTTTATTTTTTAAACAGGAGCAATGACAACAAAGGGTAACGTCTAGATTCATTCATGAATTAGATTTTGTTACATTAAGACAAGAGAAAAGGAAGAGGATGGTGGAGGGGAGAGGAGAGATAGAGTGAAAAATAGTCTCTTGCTCATCATAGTTCCTTTAGCAACAAATGAGAAGCAATTAGAACACATAGAATTAAGGGAGGTAAAAAGTAAACTTTATGGGAAAGAGGCAGTTATACTAAACTCTCTGTTGGACACCTATTTACCTGAACAGCTTCTACATTATGACAGGACGCTGGATTGAGGGACCCAGGGCTATTTTGCCCTTTCCCTTCTCATCTTCCCTTCCCTTCATATCTGGAAGGGTTTTCCCTTACATTATCATCTGTTGAAATTCTTCCCATCCTTTAAGGCCCAGCTCATAAATACTCTCTCCATGAAGCTTTTCATGACTGTTTAAGCTTGAAGTGATGGTGTCTTCTTTCAATATATCTTGTTTGCTTATCATATTCTAAATTTTATTATAGTTGTCTGTTTATTTGTCTTCTTTTCCCCACCCCCAAAACTCTATGAGGGCAGAAGTTGTATCATTTTTCATCTCTGTATACCCCAGCACTCGGTAGAATGCCTTACATAGAGTATGTACTTAATACATCTTTGTTGAATCTGTGGTTTTCCCTATAAGCTACTATATCCAATCCCTAGGCAGAAAGAGCCAAGTGTGTCTTCTCATGTGTTTTAACCATCAAGGCAGTTGGCTTGGAAAGACAAATAATGCCTCTTATTAATATGTAACAAATCCATATGGCCTTGAAAATGCTCAATGGGCCAGGTGGGTGGTTTATTTCATGGTCTGGGTATGGTCCAGGGTGCCTCTCTAGAGGACAAGCAAGGAGCAAAATCCTTCCATCCCTGCTGGTGGCAGTGTCTATCATGGGTGGGGTCCATATAGTTGGCCATTGGATACCCTACTCAGGCATGGATGGTGGATGAACTGGTTGGGGGAATGAGGGTAGGGAAATAAATATTGACTTGGGACCCAGCCCTGAACTTTCATTGAACCCCAAGATTTTTGGAGCTTTGGCTAAAAAAATTTGGATCTGCCTCTTACTATGGAAAACTCTTCCCCCACCCTACTGCGGTAAGAGCAATGAGGCCAGCTGTGCTGGCCATGCAACTACCCTTCAGCCCCAGGTCCAAGGAACTAAGGTTTGAAGGTTCCAAATTCTTATACCAGCTCTGCCATTGATTCCCTGAAAGGGATATTAGTTGGGGGGAGTTGGGCGGGGTGGGCAACTTCCTCTCTCTGTTCTTCTTTGCTGTTCTTCCCCTGAGTGCCACAGAGTAGATGGGAAAGAAATGATAAGTATTTTTTTTTAAATCTTTCTACTTTCTTAAAGGATCAAATGATGATGATTGTGGAGATGATACTTTGAATATATACAGCCCCTTTCTTCCAAATATTTCCAAGCACTTTGATCATTGTAACCTTATTATTCTTATAACATCTACTTGGAAATATTCAGGTGGAGGCTGAATGTTAAAGAAATATTTCCTGCATTGAGAGGGAGATTGGACTAGATAACTACTATGGTTCTTTCCAACTCTAAGGTTTCATATTTCTATAATTCTTTGAAGCAGATGGCGGAACAGATCCCCAAATCAAATCGACAAGTATCAACGAACACAGACTCTGTGCCCAGTACTGTGTTAGGGACTATGGGGAAATGGAGACATGGTTTCTCTCCTCGGGAGTTTACAAGCTAGTTAGATCAGGAAGGCAGGGGTTTTTTTGTTTGTTTTTTTGACTAAAGTTGCATACTGATATGGAAGGATAGAACCGAGGTTTTTCCTCTAGAACAAGTTACTCTGATTAAATTATTTAATTGGTACTTTTCAGCACAGCTACATATTTACATGTATATATTTATGCACATATCTGTGATAGATAAATGCTTTACCTTAGCATAAAATCGAGCACAAAAATGAAAGATTGGACAAAATAAAAAGTAAGCAAATGTATAGAAACAAAGAAATGAAAGGGGCCATAAGCGGATGTATCAAAAGGTCCCGTGGGCTCTGTTCTTTTCCAGTATAGTCCAATAAGAACTAAGTAATTTATGAATTGGATTCTGTCAAGGGTTAACTGTTTCCTTTCACAAACAAAATGACAAGAGGTCTAGATTTCAATTACACTAGTAAGGGGTTGAGCAAAATGCAGAGAGAATCTCCTAGGTATACTAAAGACTCTCTTGCCTTAGAGTTAATAGGATTAGAGGATTTCAGATATATAATAAGAAGGGCCCTTAGTCCAACTCCTCTCTTTTGTGGACTAGAAAACTGAGACCCACAGAAGTTAAGTAATTTGCTCAAGGTCAGAATTAAACCCTTGTCTTGTAATTCCAAATTCTGCCCTCTTCTCATTGTACCAATTTTCCTCTGAGAAGAGTAAACTTGTGTCTGCACTGAAATTAGGGACTGTCTTACTAGGGCCAGGTAGTCAGGAGGTAGGTGGAAAACTTCTGGAGAGGCCTACCAAATCTGGGAGTCCCATGACTGTGATTCCATAAAGAATGTCCTATCTCTTAATTTGAAAGCCACAAGAGGGCACTAGACTACTATGTGGGTAGAGCCTTGTGTACTAGCCACTCAGAGTAGGATTCAGAATCAAATATTGTGTTGACGCTTATATTACATTGCCACATGAAACCTTCCCAGTGCCTTGCTCCTTGGCATGTACTGGAGCCATGGTATGTGATAGCAAATTTTGCCAAAAGAAAACATACACAAACACACATACACACGCATATAAACACATATAATAATCAACTATGGAGCACATTTTCCTATGAGAAACTTAAATTTTGGTGTTTGCAGCACTAACCAATTGTATATTGAGGAAAAAAAAAGCAAGATTTGTGTGCTCCCCCCTCCCATCCCAACAGCCTCTGAGTCACACTGGGATAGCTTGTTGGGCTGTGTGAGTCCAAGCACAAGAGGGAGATCTGCATGGTGGTCTTCAGGGACTAACACCATAATTTTTTTTTAAATAGAAAAGTCTAGAACTCCCATCCAGTGGAGAATCTACTAATTGCTTATGTTCCAATTAGTTGAAGAAATTATATCAGGACAACCATACTTGCACTGGTCACTGTCTAGACTTCCCACAGTTCACATATTCTTTATAATGCTCTCTTCCTACTTCCTAATTTACTAGGCTCCCACAATCCCAATTTCAGACTGCAGCAAACATGCTGAGAACTCTCACAAAGACAATATGCTTTGCCAATATGATATTATAACTAATAGAAGGGGTTAAAATTCAGTAAACCCTTTGGTGATTTAGCCCATGGGGTGTTAAACAACCAGTTTGTCTGATTCACTGAGGCTGTGTCTATACAGTGACCAAGCAACTAGTCAATTAGATCAACCTATTCAAACAATAAGTCAAATTAGGGACAAAAAAATCAGTCAAAGCAGTTTTTTAGTACCATGGAGACCAAACAACAGGTCTACTGACAGATTTTTTTTTTTTTTTTACTTCAACAGTCATTTTGGCGTTGTATAGCTACGACCTGAGTTTGCTGATTCCTTTATAAGGAGTTGGCTGGGTTTGGAGGAGGTCATTTATACCCTAGTTACAGAGTCACATAGAAACCAGATGCAAAGGGCATAGAAACAAGTCAAGGGTATTCTATTTTTCATTAGGTCCCCTGTGGGATTTTTATTAGGTGTGTGGTCTTGTTTACGGAGATCTTGAGCAGATGTTTTTGTAGGTCCTTGTCTTGTATGCCAGAGCTTTCTTTCATGGTTGGCATAGCCACAGGTAGATGGCCCACTGGCCTAGATTTTTCTTATAAGCCAAACTCTGGATCTGTTTATACAAATATACACGTGCACACACACACATATACACGAGTACACAAATGCTCATGTACACACACATGCATGCAGTTTTATTTTCTTGTGAAGAGACTGCAGGGATATCAGACTTGTGTCATGGATGTTTATAGAATATAGTAGGGTTATCTTATACTAGTGCTTGATACTTTCTATCTCTGCAAGAGAGAAAAGTTCTGGAAGTCCTAGAAGTCCTAGAATCTATTTCAACTTTATGGACTCATTCTTAATTCTCTTTCACACCAGGTCCTTGAGATCAGACATATTCCTTTACTCTTTTATTTACTAACTCTCCTTCTCCTATGCCCATTCATAAGCCATAATGTTGTGAAGTTCCTGATATTTCCTTAAACATCCTGAGTGGAATTTTCAGCTATGCCAGTAGTTCTTAACCTAGAGTCCATGAACTTTAAAAAATGCATCTCTCTTTCTATAGATCTATCAATCACTATATCTCAGAAAAATTGGCTTCTTAAAGCTAGCTAGCTGGTAGAGTGGATAGAGGGTTGGTCAACAAGTCAGGAAGACCTGAGTTTAAATGAAGTCTCAGACACTTATTATCTGTGTGGCCCTAGGCAAGTCACTTGTCAGCCTTGGTTTCCTTAACTGTAAAATGGAGATAATAATAACATCTACCTCTTGGGGTTATTCTGCAGATCAAATGAGATGATAATTATAAAGCATTTGGCATTGTGCCTGACACATAGTAGGTGCTTAGAAATGCTTATTCACTTCCTTTTAGATTGCATTTAAAAGCATTATTCTATTCCAAGAAAGCCTGGAAAGACTCATATGAACTGATGTATAGTGAAGTGAGCAGAACTGGGACGACATTGTGCATAGTGACAGCAGTATTGTTCAAAGAGCAATTGTGAATGACTTAACTACTCTCAGCAATACAATGATCCAAGAGAATCCCAAGGGACTAATGATGAAGCATGCTATCCACTTCTGGAGAAAGAACTGATATTAATTGAACACAGAATAAAAAAAAGAGCACTTGTGGATTGTACATATATAACCTATATCAGATTGGTTGCTGTCTTGTGGAGGGGGGAGAAAAAGGAGGGAGGGAGAAAAATTTGGAACTGGCAATCTTATGACAATGAATGTTGAAAACTATCTTTACATGTGACTGGAAAAAATAAAATATATGTTTGTTGCAAAAACATTTAAAAAACAAACACCCCCCAAAATAAAAAAAACATTATTCTAAAAAGGGCTTCATAAGCTGCACCAACAAGGGTCCATGGCACACACACACACACACACACACACACACACACACACACACACACACAAGTTAAGAGACCCTGATCTTTATTGTTATTCCTTGTTGTTGCCCCCTCCCAACATTCCTGTTCTCTTCACTGACTCCCTATTTACTTCTCAAAAACCTCAGTCTTCTTACTCCATGTGTACTAACTCATATACCCAGGTTCCACTTTCTCTTACCGGGCCCCCTAATACCAGTAAGGGGAGCCTTCCTCCTCTCATCATAAGTGAGCCCAGGGAACAACTGAGAGCAGTGCACCTTTTCTGCCTCCCACATGCAACTGTTCCCCTTTCAGACCATTTCTTAGAGAATGACACCACCTTGACCTATGCTCTGCTAAGATATCTTACTTCCCAGTCTAGAAAAGACAAAATGAAGACCTCTTGCCTAGTCTCAGTGGCTGAGATTTCTTGGAGTTCACCAAGATGATGAGACTGTCACGGTAAAACTATCAGGGTCTATTGGCTATAGGATATTGCTACCTGATGGCAGTCCTTGAGCCCCAAATCTTGGATTAGCCCTAATTTCCATTGCAGCATGGAGAGTGTAAGAAACTTTTTGTACAAAAAACTTTCTGTCACAATGAATATTCCTGTTTGCCCCCTCTTTAATTAGCTGGCCCATCTTGATCTCCAATATCTATATAGTCTTTGAATCCTATTTGCTCAATGTTGACTTTGTGTTCCCTAAGTAACCCCAGAACCTCACATTTTCCTGTCTCCTGACTATTTCTTCCTCTTTGACATTCTTCTCCCTTTAACCACCAACTCCTACATCTCCCGTGGTTCTGGATTGTCTTCTCATTTTGACATTTTGCTTCATTTTTTTTGTTGTGAGGCAATTGGGGTTAAGTGACTTGCCCAGGGTCACACAGCTAGTAAGTGTCAAATGTCTGAAGCCGGATTTGAACTCAGGTACTCCTGACTCAGGGCCGGTACTCTATCCACTGCGCCATCTAGCTGCCCCTATTTTGCTTCATTTTTAACCTCCACTTTAATGCTTTGATTCCTGTCTTCCAGCCCAATACCTTCAATTTGCTTCTGCCCATAGCTCTTCCTCACATTGTCCACCATCCTAGAAGGCTCTTTCTATAGGTGCATCCCTACAGAAAGCTTCTCTACATGAGAGAGAACAGGCATGAGGTCTTCTCTTCACTGTTCTTTTACTATGGTGAAGACTTTAAAGCTCTCAGCCTGGCTTCTCTATAGCCATTACCAATGAAAATGATAGTCTTATTCCCAGACAGAAGGTCTAGAAAGGGAATGATTAACAGAATTGAATCTTTATGCCTGAAACAGAAGAAAAGTGCTCATAAAGGAAAAGGAAACACTCCAACTATGCCTGAAGCTTTGCTGAATGTCATACCTGGGCACAAAGTGGATTGTGGTTTCTTGCTTTGCCTACATGGTCAATTCAGTGGAAATGGGAGTAGTCACCAGAATTGTCTAGCACTGGGGCTCTTAACCTTTTCTGTGTCATGGACTCTTCTGGCAGTCTGGTGCAGTCTATGGATCCCTTCTCAGAATAATATTTGTGATTGCATAAAATAAAATAAAATAAATACATAAGACCACAAATTATATTGAAAAATAGTTCTTAAGGTATTAAAAGAGAATCTAAGTTATGGACCCCAAGTTAAGAACTCCTGCTCTATTTGATTAAAGAAAAAGCAAAAAGGACCCATATGTACAAAAATATTTCTTGTAGTTCTTTCCTTGGTGACAAAGAATTGGGAATTGAGGGGCTACCCATCAATTGGAGAATGGTTAAACAAGTTGTGGTATATGATTATGATGTAATACTATTGTGCTATAAAAATGGTGACAGAGATGGTTTCAGAAACACTCAGAAAGACTTTTGTGAACTAATGCAAAGTGAACTGTGTAGAACAAGGAGATCATTGTATACAGTAATAGCAATATTGTACTGCTGATCAACTGTGAAAGACTTAGTTAGTTGGGTGAATACAATGGTCCACAATAATTCCAAAGGACTCATGATGACAAATGCTATCCACCTCTAGAGAGAAAATTGATGAACCCTGAAGGCATTGAAGCATTTTTAACTTTATTTTTCTTGCCTTTTTAAAAACATGGTTAATACAGAAATATGTTTTGCATGATTTCACATTATAAAGGGTATCACATAGCTTGCCTTCTCAATGGTGGGGCACTTGGAAAAGGAAAATAATTTGGAACTCAAAATAAAAAAGGAAAAGATCTTCTGGTCTATATTATAAATCAACATTATCTATATTGTATAATTGTACCTTTGCTTTTTTTTTTGGTGAGGCAATTGGGGTTAAGTGACTTGCCTAGGGTCACACAGCTAGTAAGTGTTAAGTATCTGAGGCCATATTTCAACTCAGGTCCTCCTGACTCCAAGGTCGGTGCTCTATCCACTGCACCACCTAGCTGCCCCTGCACCTTTGCCTTTACAGTTCAATCTGGATCGAAGCCAAGAGTTCCATGTGAACTTGGGGTCTTACATGCACTGTTCCCTCAGTAGATACAACATTAAAAGAAATAGGAAATTTGAACCCTTCTAGCCAGAAGACTCTGGGCAGAAAGACATGAATGTTTTATTTAATGATAATGTTTTGTTTCTCTAAGTGCCCAGACAATTTAAATGACATGAAATGCATACACTGCTTCATATAAAAAGTTCCATTTGGTTCACAAGACCTTGATTTGCCCGAGTCAAGTAACAACTGGTCAAACTCTCTTCTTCTAATTAATTGCCCAGGAACCAATGATTGTTACCTTTCTTCTGTCTTGCCTTTGAGGCATCTTTAATTAGACCTCATTCAAACCTATGGGACGTCCTCTAACACTATGTCCCAACACACACATATGCTATGTTTTATTTAGTCTCCCTACTGACATTATGTGCATCATGTTTGCTCTGTTCTCTCTGCTCTTGTTATCCTTGCATGGAATTCCCCCTCATCTTGTCTGTCCTTATCCAAATTCTGCTTATATTATCCCAGCACCTCTTACACGAGCCATTGCCCATCACTCCAGTCTATACTCACTTCTTCTTTTCTCTCTTTGGTTTCTAGTCAGTTTCCCATTTCCTCTCTTAATGATTCTCTAATCATTCCATGTGTTAATTTTCTCTCCCAAGACTAAACTGTAAGATCCATGAGAACAGACATCATTTCACTTGTTTCTTGTGTCTCCCCACCAGAATTTCTTTTCTTCCTTGATAGTAATCCCCTTTTCCCCTTTTCCTTCCCCCTACAAAATCTATCCTTCACTCTTTACCTCTCACCTAACTCTTCTCTCCTTGGTCCCTCATATTGCCCCAGTAGCATCTCTCATACAAAATGGGTAATTGTACAGGTCCAGTGCAGTTTGAAACATAACAGATGATTATTGATTCACACCTTCTATCCCTCTTTTTCACTTGTCTGTTTCTACCTTATTGAAAAATGGCATTTGTGAGCCTAGTGTAGTATCACTTGCCTCTATTCCCTGTTACTAAGGATGAGGCTAGTGGATGGTTTGAGCTCAACGGTTCTGAGCTATAGTGAACTGTGTCCACACTGTCTGGTATCTGGAATGGGTGGGAGGGCATTAAGGAGAGACAAACTAGCTGGGTCAGAAATGGAGTCAAAGGTCTCACATTTAGCAGTAGTGGGATGGGGCCCATGAGAAGCCTAGGTTGGATAGGGAGACCCAATCTTAAAAAAAAAAATTGAATTTAAAAAATTGCATTTATCCCCAGTTTGGGAAGGTTAACTATGGACACCAATAGTAACTGATTAGATACTTAAATCTAGTCAAGGGAGGGTCACCCATGGAACCATTTAGAATCTAGCCTCAGGATTAGTGAAAAGAAATTTTGTTTACTAGACTAAACTTCTTTCAACAACTCAAGTTCTTCCTCAGTCATTCTTGTTCTTCCTTCTAAGTAATCCTTATTTCCCCTTCTCTTTCCTCACCCTGAAAAATCCAACATTCTTTACTCTTTGCCTCTCACCCAACACCTCTCTCTTTAGTCCCTCATGTCTCCCCAGTAGCATCTCTAATAGAAAATGGGGAATTGGAAGGCCTGGAGTTTTATGCCTTCTCAGAGACAAACACTGGAGAGGAACTCAAAAGGATCACTGTTCTAGTTATTGGGTTCTGACAAGGTGAAAATCAAGGAGCAGACATACAGACATCTCTGAGAAGAATGATACTGATTGCCCTTGGAGCAAAATCCCTGCTCCTGTGTCTCCACTCTCATGGGATGACCTCTACAGAACAAGCCTGTACTCTAATGATCACTTCTCCAGCCATGTTTAGAAGCAGGAACTATAAGCTTTTGTGGTCAGTATGACATCATCCCTCCCACTAACCAAGACTTTATAATTTGACCACAAAGCTTGAAAGGCAAAGAGAGACACACAGATACAAAGAAAGACAAAGACTTTATAATGATTAAGAGATGTCAAATGAAAATGAACAACAACAAAAATTCAGCCCATCTTACCAATATTTAGAAATATCTAGATATTTGGTTTGATTTAGAGAAGACATTTGCTCAATAGTCTATGTAATTTTTTTTTCGTTTTAGATGCTCAAATGATTGTGATCTCTCTTTCTCTCTCCATGCCTCTTCCCTCCCTTCTCTTCTTCCTCCTTCCCTTTCTCTCCTCTCTCTCTCTCTCTCTCTCTCTCTCTCTCTCTCTCTCTCTCTCTCCTCTCATTTCTTCCCTGCCCTCCCCTATAAGTTCAAAATGCACAGATGAGAAATAAAAATTCTCCTAAATGCTTTCAGGCATTTGAATGTGTGACATATTTTATCATCAGGAAATATTGACTTAATTATTCACTTTATCTGGAAATTTTGCTAGTGGAGAGAGATAGGGCAAGAGAAAGAATTTGAAGGACTGAACATTCAAAGGAATTGTTGCCAGCACATTAAAAGTAGCTTTCCATGAATTCCATGACCTCCTAGCTAATCTTGTAGGGCAGCTGGGAGGGCTGGCCCGACCTCGCTCAATGCCATATTGTGCAGATGGAGATTTCTATCTGGAAAACTCTGCCTCGTGAGGTGGGAATTGAATGATTTCTTTTTTTTTCTAGAAAGGAAAAGATGTTAATGGAGCAGGGTGGCTATTTCATCTATTAGAAAAGAGTAATAGAATTCAGGTAAGGCACAGAAGGAAAAATAGAGACTCAGAAACAGATAACAAATGTAAGGTAGTTATAAATACACACACACAAAAGATGGATCAATATAGGTGAAAGAGAAAATGAGAAATGGCAGGAGGAGGGAGAACATAAAGGAGAGACAGAGACAGAGACGAAGTCAGAGAGACGGGGACAGAAATGGAGACAGAGATAGAAAGAAACAGAGAGACATAGAGACAGAGATTTTATAATTTCCAACCTCCAGGTAGATAAAAAGTGAAAAAGCAATTATATAGGATTTGTAATTATCAGATCATAATACAGGTGGTCATGATTCAGAAAAGGTCATGATGTATATTCAGAAAGGTCGATGGTGCATATTTTGAAATCCTTGAATAATTCAACATTTCTCCACAGATCTAGGTCTTTGGTACTGTGAACATACTGGCTGATACAGGGAAAGATGGAAGGTAGAGGTTCATTTTGCAGGAGGAGGAGTCCTAAATTAAAGCCGGGTGTTAAAGACACAGCTGCCCTAGGCATTGTGCTGCTGTGGGAAAGCCCCCCTCCTTGGGTTGCTGACCTTCCCTCTGAGCCACAGGTAGCAGGAAGCACCTGCCTCACCTCTTCTCTTTTTCCTCTTTCCCTTCAGGGGGCCTGGGTCTGCTCCCCTCCCTCTCCTCCCACTCCCAACACACAAATCCTGAAGCAGGTTTTCCATATGCTGCAGGCCCTCCTGAGAGAGGAAGTTCACAGCTACACTTGGCAGCTGATGGGTTTTGAAAGCTTCCCCTACCCCCACCTTTTTTTTCACATTGACCTTTTCTGTTGCTTCAGCAAACTTTTTCTTTAAAAAAAAGTATTTTTTTCCCAGAACAGATGAAACATGAGGAGTATGTCAAAGAATTTGACAGGCTTTTATACGTTGATTATTAATTTTTGTTTTGTCTTTTTTCCCCCTCAACAAAGAGGGAGAAATGGAATTCCGATTTGGAAAGGCATGAGAAACAGATGTAAATGTGCGTCAGATGGACCAGGCATGCTTCAAAAATCCCTCCGTTGGAAGGGCTCAATTAGAAGGACTCCCAGTATTGGCAGCTCCCTGGAATTGCCCCCTGGAAAAATACAGCTATGAAAGCATCTATCCTGAAGAAACCAACCAACAAGTTATTTCTAAAAGCTTTTTTGTTTGTTTATTTGTTTGTTTTTGGTGAAATTCCAGAGGGCTCTGGTTGAAAGGGACTTTGAAGAATCATTGCATCCACTCTTTCCGCTAAAGGTTTTACCTAAAACTATAAAAGCCATGGCCCAAGAACTACAAATTGTTCTTGTTTTTCCCCTCCCCCTTCCACCCCTATGAAATTCTTAGTTCTTTCTCATTCCCTCCTAGTAAAAGGCAGTGGAAATGGGCAAAGGCTAGAAGGGAAAATCCTGTAAGACTGACCTTCAATGACATCGATGGTAACATTCCAACTGATAATAGTGTAAGACATAATACTAAGAATCCTGTATTCTCCCCAAAGCTAGTACCATCCCTTTCAAACTACCTTCAGAATCGAAACTCCTTATGACCAGAGATTACTGGATCTTGGATCCCTAAGAGCCTTACCACAGGGCTTGGCACATAGTAGTTGCTAAATAAAATTTGATTGATTAATGGACAGATGGGGGAAGGTCTGAGGTGAGAGCAAGTGATCCTAGTTGGAGTGATTGGCAATTGGCCTGACGGGAATAGGAGGCCCCCTATGTGGTACAGTTCAGTTATCTCCTGGAGTTCTTTGAAGTTGGAGGGGGATGGAATAAGCATTTATTAAGTGCCTAGTAGATACCAAGTGCTGTACTATGTTTTACAATTGTTATTTCATTTGATCATTGATCAGATGAGTCAGATGCTCACTTTAGAAAAATTACTTTGGCAGCTGAATGGTTGATGAATTAGGGCACTGGAGGTGACTTGAGGCAGTGGCAAGGCTGTTTCCATAGTTCATAAGTACAAAGCCTCATGCTGAGTCCTGGGGCTAGAAGGACAAAAAATGATACAGCCCCTCTCTTCAGGAAGCTTATATTCTCAGTACTTCTTGTTGCTGTTCCCATCCATTGGGCTCTGACCTGTAGGATTCCAGTTATCATCATCCTCATTCTCCTCATTATTATCATTTTGTCTAGCATACCTTCCAGTCCAGTTTCAACTCACTCCTTTACATCCTCTTTAAGTCTCTGGAAGATACAAGTTGTTCCTTGTTTAAACCACCAGCTCTACTGTTATTGACTTCTCCTTCATTCGTTTTTTGTTTTGTTTTGTTTTTTTTTTTGCAGGGCAATGGGGGTTAAGTGACTTGCCCAGGGTCACACAGCTAGTAAGTGTCAAATGTCTGAGGCCAGATTTGAACTCAGGTCCTCCTGAGTCCAGGGCCGGTGCTCTATCCACTGTGCCACCTAGCTGCCCTGTTATTGACTTCTACTCAAATATAATCTCATCTTTAGGGGCAGCTAAGTGGTACAGTGGCCCTGGAGTCAAGAGGATCTGAGTACAGATCTCACCTCAGACACACTAGCTGTGTGACCCTGGGCAAGTCATTTAACACCAATTGCCTTAAACATCCAGGGTCATCTCCAATTGTCCTGATGTATATCTTGCCACTGGGCTAAGATGACTCTGGAGGAGATAGTGAGGTTGGTGACTTTGCACAGCCCTTTCTCACTTATATACAATGCACTGCAAGTCAAGTCATTACCTCAATGCACGATGTCATGGTCGTCTTCAAGAATGAAGGACAAACAAATAACTCTCATCTTTAGCGGGTTTCCTCTCTATCATCTTTCTGGCAAGGGACATATTTCTTGCTTCCCGACTGTTCCTGACCTCTTTCCTTTGGGTTTTGCCTTTCTATTTGAGAAAATATACCAATGAAACACACCATCAAGTCCCATACATTGCTAATCATCACTAGTCATCATGTTTGACATTATACATGTGAATCGGGGGCAGAAGTAGAGGGGCTTGGAGTGATTCCTCTTCTTAAAGGTGACAAGTCAACACAGTAAAATCTCCATGCTCCCTAGAGAGATGGACAGGAAAGGAACAATCTGAATCCTTGGTAAACTCCTGATTGTGAAAATACACTTTCTGGTGACCTGAGAAAGGGTCAGCATGAACAGGGTAGGTCAGTCAAAAGCATTTAAGGACATGCTGAGAAAATATGATACTGCGGAAGAGCTCTTGGAAAGAGCAGTGACCAGCAGAAAACCCTGGCACTTGACTCTCAGGGATGAGGTGGGGCAACCTGAGGCTGCTCTGGAAACAGGAGGAAGCCATACTGGGCAGAGAAAGAACAAACATTACGCCCAATGTGCATAAGGCAGGAAAACTATTAGGCAGAAGAGTGGTGAGCTGAGCCACCAGCCTAAGTAATTTCTAAGTGAGAAAAGAGATTCCACCTGGAAAATTGTGCTTGAACACCATAACCCAGCAACTGGGGAGCGTATTGGAGCCCACATATCCCATTTTCCTGCCTCAAGGCTTCCTCCTCCCTCCTCCTACTCAGCGAAGGCAGTGTGATATCATGGAAAATATCCAGGTCTGGGCATGGAGTTTTTGTACTGGGTCCTGAGCTGTGTGAACTCTGGACCTCAGTTTTCTCATATTTAAAATGAGGTTAGCAATATGTGTTCTACCTATCATCCAAGATGATTGTAAGTATTAAATAAGCATCTGGTAACCATTGCAAGAAAGTTCTTGTCCCAGCTCTTTGGCTATGTGACCCAGTTTTCACACCTATAAAAATGGGGTCAGCTATACATGCTCTTCTTATCACATAGGGATGTTGAGTATCAAAAAAGCAGTGGGGAGATCACATGATCTCTGGGGATTTGAGGGTTGAAGTGTTACTAGCATCCATGTTACAGAATAACCTGACTAGATTGGGATTTTACTACAAATGTTTGTTACAAGATCCTTTTCCTAACTAGCTTATTTCTGTCAGCTCTCAGAATAGAAATAACCCTATTCTTCAACTCTTCCTTCCTTTATCTCTTATATACAATCATTCACCAAGACTGGTTGATTATTCTTTCACAATATCTTTTAGATTCTCATATCATTCCCTATAGATACTATGGTATAGTAGAAAAGGCACTTGTATTTGGAGTCCAGAGAAATAAATGGTCAATGAACAATTTAGAAAAGAAAACTAATCACATAGAAAATCAGGATTTAATCAAGACCAAGTCACGGGGGAAGCTAGGTGGCATAGAGCACCGGCCCTGGATTCAGTAGGACCTGAGTTCAAATCCAGCCTCAGACACTTGACACTTACTAGCTGTGTGATCCTTGGCAAGTCACTTAACCCCAATTGCCTCACCAAAAAAAAAAAAAAAAAAAGACCGAGTCATGCCAGACTAACTTTATTTCCTTTCTCGATAGGGTTGCTAAATATAAGTATATCAGGGGGAATATTCTGGGCACTTTGCTAAACATTGTACAAGTAGTGTCACGTTTGCTTCTCACCCCTGGGAGGTAGGTGCTATGATTATATCTATTTTACAGTTGAGGAAACTGAGGCAGTTATAAATTAAGTAGATTTGCTTAGGGTTATATAGCTAGTGTCTGAGGCCAGATTTCAATCTCAGATCTTCCTGACTCCAGGTTCAGTAATCTATTCACTGCACCACTTAGCTGCCTTTGTTGAGTATTTTAAAATAGACTGGGGGATGCTGTAAATAGAGTTTACCTGGATTTTTTTTAGCAAAACATTGAATAAATTATCACACATTCTTCACATGAAAACTATGGAGAGGTATGGCTAAGTAACAGAATAATGAGATGGATCCAGATGGTGAAATGGCCAGTTATAAAGAGTGATTATTCATGGTTGGATATCACCATGGATGGTCCCCTATTGGAATTAGTGCCACTAGAGGAAGAAGGGTATTTTAAGTTGGAAAGCTTTCAGAGTCAGGGTGGTGAAGGAACTCAAGTTGATGCCTGGTTGCTAATCCACTCTTGGGAGAGTTGTATAAAGGTCCAACCATTCTGGAGAGCAATTTGGAACTCTGCCCAAAGGGCTGTAGAACTGTACATACCCTTTGATCCAGCAATACCACTCCTAGGTTTACATCCCAAAGGTATCCTGAAAAAAGAAAAAAAATACCTATTTGTACAAAAAATTTGTAGCAGCGCTTTTTGTGGTGGGTAAGAATTGGAAAGCAAAGAAATGCCCATCAGTTGGGGAATGGTCAAACAAGCTGAGGTATATGATGGTGAGGAGATATTATTGTGCTATAAGAAATGACAAGCAGGATGGTTTCAGAAAGGCCTGGAAAGATATGTATGAAATGATATATAGTGAAGTGAATAGAACCAAGAGAACTTTGTGAACAATTTCAGCAATATTGTTTGATAAAGAACTGTGAATGACTTTACTATTCTCAGGAATACAATGACCCAAGACAGTCCCAAAAGACTAATGATAAAGCATACTATCCACCTCCAAAGAAAGAACTGATATTGATGTAACACTGACTGAAGAATGTCATTTTACACTTTCATTATTTTCTTTTATTTGTTTTCTTTTTTAAGTATTTTATTATTTTCCAGTTACATGTAGAGATAGTTTTCAACTTTTTTGGGGGGCGGGGGCAATGAGGGTTAAGTGACTTGCCCAGGGTCACACAGTTACTAAGTGTCAAGTGTCTGAGGCTGGATTTGAACTCAGGTCCTCCTTAATCCAGGGCCAGTGCTTTATCCATTGTGCCACCTAGCTGCCCTATTTGTTTTCTTATACAAAATTACTAATATGGTTATGTTTTACATAACTGCACAGGTATAACCTATTTCTGATTGTTTATCACCTCAGGGAGGGGGAGGAGAGGGAAGGAAGGAGGAATAAAATTTGGAACTCAAAACTTTAAACAAAAATGTTTATTTATTTATTTTTTAAAAACAGTACATATCTGGTGAGGATTGCTTGAAGGAATGTTGAATCTTTAGAACAGAAGTGGTCTATTCTAAAGACATGATCCTTGTCTTCTAGAATTTTAAAGGCAATCATGGAAGGGATGTTGGGCTTATTCTGTTTGGTCCATGGGACAGAAGCAAAAACAGGTGAAGTTGCAAAAAGTCAAATTTAGATTTGATTTCAGGAAAATCTGCCTAATAGATATATAGTTATAAAAGTGGAATAAACATCTTCAGGAGGTAGTGAGTAGTTCTGATTTTTTTTGGGGGGGGGGCAATGGGGATTAACTGACTTGCCCAGGGTCACACAGCTAGTAAGTGTCAAGTGTCAGGCCAGATTTGAACTCAGGTACTCCTGAATCCAGGGCCGGTTCTTTATCTACTGTGCCACCTAGCTGCCCTGTAGTGAGTACTTCTGTTCTCTCTGAAGATCATTAGGTAAAGACTGAATGACTATTTGTCAGATGGACAAGTCACTTTGCTGCCATGTTTTATTCTTGTTGAGTTGTTTCAGTCATGTCTGACTCTTTGTAACCCCATTTGGGGTTTTCTAGGCAAAGATATTGAAGTGGTTTGCCATTTCCTGCTCTGATTCATTTTACAGATGAAAGAAACTGAGGTTAACAGGGTTAAGTGACTTGCCCAGGGTCACACAACTAATAAATGTTGGAGGCCAGATTTAAACTCATGAGTATGAATTTTCCTGATTTTTTAAAAAAAATTTTATTTATTTATTTTTATTTACTTATTTATTTATTTTTTGAATTTTCCTGATTCTAAGACTGGTAGTCTATATACTGCTCTACCTAGCTGCCCTTCCACATTCTATACTCAGGATCTTTTCCTGAATATAACAGACTAGATGTTCGTGATGGTCCCTTCTAGTTCCAAATTTCTGTAATTTTAAATTCTGGAAACTATAAAGGAGTTCTGATTTGACTACTTATTTCTTGGGGGTAATATAGGTCTGCTACTTTCCTTGTAAACTCCTTTATCTAACTTCAGTTTTTGTGTCTGAGAGGAAAGATTTGGACTTAGGGCCTCTTTCAGCTCTAAATACTATGAATACACAGATACACATACACACATATTTATTTATTTATTTGTTTGTTTGTTTGTTCGTTTGTTTGTTTATTGTGGGGCAATGAGGGTTAAGTGACTTGCCCAGGGTCACACAGCTAAGTGTCAAGTGTCTGAGGCTGGATTTAAACTCAGGTCCTCCTGAATCCAAGGCCAGTGCTTTATCCACTGTGCCACCAGCTATCCCCAACACACATATTTATATCATATGAATGGGGGCCCTCTCCAGTTGTGCTGATCTATATCTTGCCACTGGACCCAGATGGCTCAGGAGAATAGAGTGAGGCTGGGTTACTTTGCACAGCCCTGCCTCATTTAAATCTAATTCATGACTTGTAAGTCATTACTTTACCTTCCTGATGCCATGGTCCTCTTTGAGAATGAAGGACAAATAACAATCATATGAATATGTAATATGTATCTATATAATATACATACATATACATGTACAAGTGCACGTGCACTTATACACATGCACATACATATATACAGATGTGTGTATATATACAGATATATACACACATACATATATGTATATATATTCATATACATTTATTTAAACTGCACTGGTTCTAAAGTCAAAGAAAGTGTGTTCAAATCCTTCTTCTACTACTCAGATGCTACCTATGCAACACTGGACAAGTCATAACACTATGGGCTTCAGTTTCTTCATCAACAAAATTGAAGTAGGGGAAGCAGAAACTAAATGATCAGTAATGTCTCTTCCATCTCTTGTTCTATGATCAGTAATCTAGTTGGTCTTCCTGCCCACAATACCTCAAAATTTCAGTCCAGTGTACACTCTGCCACTGGGCTGATCTTCCCAACCTCTTGCTGGTTTTTGCCTTTGTTTATATCCCCTATGCTTAACCCAGTGCCCAGGTGGGTACTTAATAAATGCTACTTGATCAGCTTCCATCATGTTACTCAAAAACCAGCAAAGCCTCCCTAGTGTATTATTATGACAAGTCCTAAGTTTTCTTCTCATTTTCAAAATTCATCCCTGTTTGCTTTTATTTCCCAACTCGCCTCCATCCAACACGATACCTGCTACAGACAGGAAGTTTTATTCACTGCCTTTCTCACATTCCATGGTCATTTCCACCTTTGCTCATGCACTTCTCTTTTTTTAGAACACCGTCTCTCCTTCCCTCTACCTACTCACATTCTACACATCCTTCAAGACCTAAATCAAGAACCATACCATTTTAGTGATTTCTTTGGCTATTTAAACTGTTATCGATCTCTACTTTCTTTGGAATTTTACAAAAAAGAAGGCTTGGTCCTTTTCTTCAAGAAGCTTACATCCTGGTAGAGAAGGCAAGGCTAACATTTAGAAAAATAAATAATTGGACAACATATGATGAAATGTCCCAGTGAGTGACATGGCAATGAATGTTGCAAGTGATCAGAAAAGGAAGAGCTCACCGTGGGGTGGGGAATAATGAACAACTTAATTCTCGTCTAATAAAAAATGACAATGAGAAATAGAAACACAATCTTTAAGACCATTTAAAAAAAAACCCAATAATCCTCAAATGATAATATCCAGAAAGATGACCATCCAGTCACTCCATTTAAGGATCTCAAAACAAGAACATCAAAAGATTTGTTTTTAGAGGCACATCCGCAACTATCTCAGTGGTGACAGACACTTCAATAGATAAACAAACCTCCATGACATACCATCATGACTAAAAAGTGAGTTATCCTTAAAAACATTGACCTTACCCTTTGTTTATTATCAGGGCTATAAATCATTTCCTAGACAGCCATTTTACTTCCTATTCCTTTCTACCTCTTTCTGTCTCTTTCTCTAGTGAATCTTCTATCCTGGAGATGTTAAAGAATAGGAATGATCCAGGACTTAGTAGACAGGCAATACTGCCTTATGGCCAGAGATCAGATAGTATGACCTCTGCTTGAAGTATTTCTTATCATGTCCCCTCTTTCTTAGGTTCTAGGTGGCTCTGCCTTGGAAGAACCAAACATTTGATTTCCAAATTATACTGGAACTTGAGGATAAGCTCACATCATCTTATTTAGCTGATAGAAACCACACAATCTCAGAGCATAGTCGCAGTTTGAGTTCTTTCATTCAGATTGTCATGGTTCTCCCCTTATTCCACAGCCTTTCTCAATGCCTTTAGCCAGCTCTATGGGCATTATGGAAGGTTATTTAGAAATTGTGGGCTCACTTGGAATTAAAAGGGTCTTCAAATGATTTAGTATTTTCCAGCATAAACAACAAGGCTTCCTCTCTAGGGATACATGCCATTTCTCTCCTATTTTTTTGCTTTTGGTTATCGCTCATATTTGATATATACCCTCTCCTCACCTCCAACTCTTAGCATCTTCAGCTTTCATCTACGTGGAACATTCCTTGATCATCTCTACTAATAATTTCATTCTATCCATCCTGAATTTTCTTTGTAATATTTTGCATATTTTCTTTATTCACCTTTCTATATAGATCTTGTATGACTCCAACAAGAGAAAAAACTCCTCGAGGGCAGGGACTGGCTTATTTGTCTCTGTCTCCACGGAGCCTTGCATAGTTTCTGGAACATTGTAGGTACTCAGTGAGTATTTGATGAATTGAATTATAAATATCTAAATTCTCTCTTCCCCTTATTTAACCTGAAAGTCTGATAACAGTGAGAATGGTTTTCCAGGAAGCAGGAAGAATCTAAGGACAGGAGGAGCAAGATTTAGGGAAAGGAGGTTAGGATTTTTGTTTGTTTATGTGCATCAAGAAGGACCATTGGTAGTAAAAACTCTGGAGCCCAGTGAAAATTTTCCACATGCTGGTTGTTGGGAAAGAATCATCCTGGATCTCTTCACTCTGAGCAGCAAAGATCCTAACCCATTCCAGAAAACTTTTGAATATGACTAGAGAAGAAAATCACATGACACCACTCAATAATCTAGAATCATAGCATGTTAATCCCCAGCTATCCCTTTAGGGTAGCTCCTTTTTCCCTTAATTTTATAGATGGAAAACAGGAGAACCTCAGCACCATAAGAAGTAGACTGTTCACTGTCACATAGGTATTAGTAGCATAGATGGGACTATAACCCATGCTTTCTGATCCACCCCTACACCCCAGCCTAGTTCAGTGCTTGATTACCTACACCAAGCTGACTTCCTGTTGTGGGTTTTCTCATCTTTAAAATGAATTTAGACTAGGGGGCAGCTAGGTAGCACAGTGGATAAAGCACCGGCCCTGGATTCGGGAGGACCTGAGTTCAAATCTGGCCTCAGACACTTGACATTTACTAGCTGTGTGACCCTGGGCAAGTCACTTAAACCCCATTTCCCTGCACAGAGAGAGAAAAGAGAGATTAGACTAGAGATCTCTAAGATCTCTTTCAGTTTTAACCTTCCAAGATTCAGAGAGTCAAAGTAATAGTCTTTCTGAGTCTCAACTTTATTTCAGAACTCTTGACCTTCTGGATGAATTTCCTAGACTGATAAAAGAGACTTTTCTTTTATTAAGGGAACTTAGAGACAAGAAAAAACAAGATTGCCTGAATTCTCTTCTCCTTGTCCTTCCTTTGGGGGAAAATTCACAAAATCCCATGAGTAATATGGGAAGTTTAATCTAGTGACAGAAATGTCATTACTCTTAATTAGACCTTAGCCTTACACAGAAACTCATACATGTAAGGCATCAATTCATGCTATTTCTTGGTAGAAATGATATGATAGAAATGATGAGGGAGAGAGACATGAAAAGAAGTAAGTTCTCTCTACTTGTTACCCAATCTATCACTTTTTTTATCCTCTAAATGGAGAGCTTTCAAGAAAGAAAGGTCAAAACAGGGTCCTTCCAATACAGAGGTCTTATTGCTTGTACATTACCTTCTAGACCAAATTGTCCATCCCTCTGGTCCCAGCTCTTTCCTGGACTTTCACATAACAAGGGAAAGATATTCACAAGGAAAAGGTAAAGGATCCAATGGAGGGGGCAGCTAGGTGACTCAGTGGATAAAGCACTGGCCTTGGATTCAGGAGGACCTGAGTTCAAATCCAGCCTCAGACACTTGACACAACTAGCTGTGTGACCCTGGGCAAGTCACTTAACCCTCATTGCCCTACAAAAAAAAAAAAGGATCCAATGGGAACATTTGCCTCAATTTAAACCAATTAAGAAATAGAGCACAAAGGATGGTTGATGCAGGAGATTTATTGGCTCTATGTCTTAGGAAGACTTAACAAGTAATTAAAAAGAAAAACCTTTTGAATCCAACTGAGTAATATTTTTATCTCTCACACCTCAGGGTGATGGCACTAATTGGCAAGTGATACCCAGCAAATTTAGAAACCAATCTTGCACTAAGTAATTGGGGGAAACAAAACTCTGCCAAACTTTGTGGGGAATAAATCGAGACAAAAATCCCTCAATTACAGGACAGGGTACAGAGTTGGAACCTGGAGAGCTGTGGTCTTGGGGATGCTCTGTCACCCTAGAGACTGTTTTCTTCAACTCAAAGCAGATGAAGAAAACAGAGTTCTACAAAATAGCATCATCACTGTTCTTACTTTTCTGCTCTCTCTCTTGCTCTGCTTCATCCTCTCCCTCCACCCACCCACCCCCCTCCTCTCTTTCTACTTCAATCCCGTCTGCTTTTCAGCTGTAAAGTATCCAAGAGCCCTCACAGGAAGGAATCTGCCAATGATGGCAGGCTTTGGTTTTCTCTTCAAAATCACTATTGGGAAGCTCTGTGTGTTTGTTATAATAATAATCCTTTACATGTGTATAACGTTTTATACTTTTCAAAGTGTTTTCCCATGCATACTTGTTCGATCCTCACAGTCCTGTTGTAACTCAGATAGGGGCCTATTGCAGGGAGAAAAATCAGATTTGGGGGAAGTAAAGTGGTTCTCCTAGGTCATACACTGAGCTAGTTACTAGAGGAGTCAGGCCTAGGTCCCAGAGCTCTTTTCTCCCTTGCTTTTTCCACTAAACCACATTACCCCATCCATCCTGCAGCACATAGCACATGTATGTATGTATGTATGACAATACACAGGGGACCCTAAAAATCTTAGTAAAGTTTCAAGCTTTTCAATCTGTTTTTAGCACTGTCGAGCTTTGTAATTTATTTATTCTAATTTGACTCCTCTCTCTGATGCATGAACCTGGAGGATGATCGATTTTCTAAGGGAGATGATTTGGGGATGGGATCTGGAACTTGTTGGGGAGAAGATGAAGTTTTTCTTTTTAAACCCTTGACTAAAAAACTTTTCACATGCTTTCTCAGCCCTGCATCCCTCTCTTATGATGGGGGATGCACCAAAGAAGGCTAGATCAGGGAACAATTCTCCCCTATGCCCCTTTTTTCTTGCCTCTCTTTTTTCCCCTGACCACAGTCCACTACAAAGCTTTTTTTTTTAAAGCTTTAAAAACTTTCAACTGCACTAAGACTTTTGGGGCACCATATATATACATATAGACTCATAAATACATAAACACATACATCTATACACATATATAAGTGTTTATATCTATGTAGGAATATATGAAATGTATGTTATAACTTAAGTTTTGTGGCTAATATTGCACATTACCTGGAGGGACTATCTGATGCTTAATGACCATTAAAAAGGATAGATTACCCCACTTGAGGTGTACTTTGATTTTGTCATGATTTTTTTTTCTTTGCCCAATAAACCAAACTGTTTATACCCAGGTGGTGAGAGGAGAAGGAGAGCAGGAAAACACACATTTTCATTTGTGACAAGCTAATGCCATATGTATTAGGCTACTGTTTAACATTAGCCATTATGGAGGAATAGATAAGACCCAGAGTCAAAAACTGTATGTTCCCTGACCAGACTTGGCTCAGTATCTCCAATATCTCCCTCCTCCCTATACTTGTTAAAATCTGCTCTTAGTTTGGCAATCCAAGCTCTTTCCATCCCCACCCTCTCTCTGCCCCCTCCCCTCACCCCATACTCCTGCTGTTCAGTAGGATTAACATTGTAACTGAAGGGTGTGCTTTTGGTTCATGGTTACCTTTGGTGTCCTTTCTCTCATGAATCATAAGATCCTCCTGACCACCTACTGCTCTCCCTGGCTGTCCAAAGCCACCCACTATGGAGCCTCCCCTTCCCCCAGTTGCCCTCCCCTCATTCTCTGTTCCCCTGGTGATCTCCTGCTTCCCCATCCCTCCCATTTGTCACTCCACCCATTCCAAGAAGTGTTTGATGTTAGGAATTTATTTCATTTGTGGTCTCCCACCCAGACCATGGCATTCAGCTAAAGAAGAACTTTTAGAAAGGGTCTCAGATGGGGACAAGTGCAAAACCTGCTTGGTTAATGGGTGGACCGTGAGGCTCTTGTGATTAAGTGGTATAGGGTTGTTGGGATACAAAGTATGTAAGCCAGATTCTAGCACTTTTTCTACCACTAACTTTCTGTCTGAGCCTGGGCAAATTATTTCTTTGCCTCTTCCTTCCTCCACATTTAGATTTAGGGGATTGGGATAGATGATTGTAGGGTCATGGAAGCAAAGGGACCTTAGATGCCATTGAATCTAATGTTCTGCCCCCAATGAGTTGCCCAGGGTCACACAGTGTGACAGTTACTTAGTGTCTGAGGTATGATTTGAACTTGGGTATTCTTGATTCCAAATTCACTGCCTACGCATAATGCCTAATATTTCTCAAGTCCCTGAGATCTCTTTTAATTCTACCATTCTAGGACTCCATAATTATAAGTCATAATCTCTCTGGGCGTATGTCATCAATAAAATATGGAGAGAGATAAAAATGCCTCTGTCATAAAATTTTTATGAGAATAAACAGAGTAAGAGATGATTAAGTGTTTGGGGGTGGGGATGAACAGTCTTTAAACACAAGGTATTATTCATCTAAATTATATGAGTCCAGTAGGATTTTTTCCCATATAGACACAGCACCATCTTAGAACAAATTCTTCTCCCTTTTGGCCTTTCTCAAGTATCATGTAATTAGATTAAGAAAGAGTCTTGTGATGACTCTTCCTAGAAATATAGATTTGGGGGGGGGCAGGCAATGAGGGTTAAATGACTTGCCCAGGGTCACACATCTAGTAAGTGTCAAGTATCTGAGGCTGGATTTGAATTCAGGTCCTCCTGAATCCAGGGCAAGTGCTTTATCCACTGCGTCACCCAGCTGCACCCGAAATATAGAATTTTGTTTCTGAAATTGACCTGAGAGATCATCATGGAATCCACATTAAATAGATGAGGAAATTGAGACCTATAGAGAGGATGTGACAGCCAAAAAAGAACATACAGCAAAAGTCAGGACCAGAGACTGAAGATCTTGCTTAACCTGATTTGGTATGTAGGACTGTGGTATTGTAGAAAGGGCACTCACTGTTTTTTGATCTAAGTGACCTGAATTCTAATCTTTTCCCTGCTACTTACTGCTTGGGTAACCTTTGGCAAGTCACAACTAAAATGAACCCATTAGACTACATGACTTGTAGAGTTGTTTCCAGTTTTAATTCTGTGGTGCTCTTTTGGCTTCAATTTTCTTATTGAGAGACAGACAGAGACAGAGACAGACAGACAGAAGACAGAGACAGACAGAAAGAGACAAGATAGACAGACAGAGACAAAGAGACACAGAGACAGAGAGACAAGAGACAGAGACTGAGAGGAAGAGAGACAGAGAAAGAAAGTGGGGTGGCCTAGAGAAACTCTTCAGCCCTTTTATCCCTAGCTCTTAAATGACTGTCCTATATCTCTGTATCAAACTATATCTTAATCCAATTAGTACAGAAACCCAGACTAAATGCCACCTTTCTTGATCCCTAATGTATTGTCCTTTCTATTACACTAGACCTTTTACCTCCTTTCTAAAAACAGGGATTTTATGTCATATTTAAAGAAAAAGTAGCTAATGCTCATATCTCCATTTCCAGAGGTCAGCTTCTCCATCCCTCTGCTTCTTAGCAACTATTCCCAACAGATGTTGCTCATTCTGTCTAATAGTCATGAACTGCTCTGAATCTATGGTGTGGTGCATGTCCCTTTATTCAGATTTTAGGGGGCGTCTAGGTGGCGCAGCAGATAAAGCACCAGTCCTGAATTCAGGAGGACCTAAGTTCAAGTCTGGCCTCAGACACTTGACACTAGCTGTGTGACCCTGGGCAAGTCACTTAACCCCCATTGCCCCAGAAAAAAACAATACAAAAAAAACCCAACAATAAAAAACCAGATTTTAGTGATCATATTGAAGACTTGTTCACTATCTCCTGTAAAATAAAAATTTAGAGAAGAGTCTGGTACCAGAGATGTACTAGTAAACATTTAACAACCTCCTTGGGGGGGGTGGAGGATGGTAGGAGTGAGTAGGTAGGAATTTAGGAAGGATACACTTTTGACATTTTTCTCCATCACTTTCTTAAGTCTAGACAAACAATAAAACAATACTTTGAGCTCTGATTTCTGGGGTAAAAAAGCTCATTTTGAACAGTTAACAGTTGGGTTTTCCAAAGTAATTCAGCTCTTTTCTTCCCTTCAGGACTTTTAAAAGACACACACAGAGGCACAGGGGATGCGTAGGGATGCATAGGCTCCTTACCCCAATACTGAATATAAACATTTTTATTAAACCCCAACCTGCAAACAACAGAGCTTGTTACATTTGTTTGAAACCTGCTGCTGCCTGATTCTTGGCCCTCACACCTGGACCCAGGATTGTTTGCCTCGTTGATCTAATGAGTCTGCTTAAAATCCTAAGATAACAACGTGATATACTGTAATAGGGACAGGCAGATAGCCAGGCAGATAAAAGCAACAATTATATCTTATGAGCTATAATAAGAGCTACCCTAGGGAATCAGGAAGCACCCTACATCTCAATAAGAACCATAACAACCCGAAAAATAATTCGGAGTTCCCCCTCTGGCTATACCCATCCCTGTCCAATATCCTCTGCCTTCAGCTCCGTACTGTAGTGTTTGAGTCCTCAGTCTCTTTCTCCTTGACCTTGTTGGAAAGCAAGGACAGCACAGAATAGACTGCAAAAAGAGAGGTTGTGTTTCTTCTGAGAAGTGATCTGAATCATAGAAGCTTTTATTAAATGGTTCCATGTACATAGTACTGAATAATATTAACTCATATCCACAAAGTGTTTTATGGTTTACAAAGTGTTTTCCTCACAACACACCTGTGGAGTGATTCATGCTATCACTATTATTCCCATTTTATAGATGAGGAAATTGAGGCTGAGATAAATTGACTGTACCCTGGCTGTTCTCATAGAATATCCCTGCGGTAATTATCAGACTCTCATCTCTGACTGAGCACACCGCCTCACCTGTGGGCTTCTGACTGGAAAGTGTTCATCATTGCCAGCCCAACACAGAAGGCTACATTGTAACTCCAGTTCTGGTCTTTTAATTAGGAATGCTTGAAAGGCTTCTATTTCGTTAACTATCCTTTCCCCCCTGAAAGATTCTATTAACTTTTGCTGGGTAGGTGATTCTTGTAATCCTAATTGCTCTGCCTTCTGATATATCATATTCTAAACCCTCCAGTTCTTTAATGTGGAAGCTGCCTGTATAATCCTGATAGTAACTCCATGAGCCATCATCACCTTCCTCCCCACCTTTTCCCTCCTCAATATAAAATAGTGATACTTCTAACCAAGGGTGCTCAGCCAAATGTGACCTGTATTTGCAGAGACAATTCCCATGGGAAGGAGAATTAAATCTGGAGTTAGAGGACCAGGGTCAAGCCTCTACTATTTGTTACAGTAACTGTATGACCCAAAGTATACAATCTCCCTAGATTCAGTCTCCTCATTTGCAAAACCAAACTATTAGACCTGATGCTACTCTCATTCCCTCTTTTCATGCCCACTGCCTTCTTTCTCTCTAAATCCATCTAAATGGGCTAGGTGGCACAGTGAATAAATCACCAGTCCTGGATTCAGGAGGACCTGAGTTCAAGTCCAGCCTCAGACACTTGACACTAGCTGTGAGACCCTGGGCAAGTCACTTAACCCTCATTGCCCCGCCCCCCCCAAATCCATCTAAATGCCACTGAGCATCACTGATTGGCCTGTGTTCTTTCATCTTCTATAATAAACCCTTCTGAGTCAGGTTTAAATAGTATATAGGTTTCTTTCTGTTCTCGGAGTTCTAGAAATGGGCTGATTTATGTATGATGAATGCCAAGAAGGGATCCAAAGCCTTCTAGAAAAGATATGGAGCATATATCAAGCTCCTAATAATAAAACATTTATAATTAAATATGGAAATATATTTATTATTTAAACATTATTTAACATATATTTAAACATATTATTTATTTAAACATTTATAATTAAAAATGGAAATCACCTGCTAACGTGAAGCTCACCTAACACTTTTCGCTCTAGTTTCATGTAGTATATAATCTACAGTTAATGCCTCTGTCACCAGGACCAGAATACCTTGTGACCTCATTTGGGCATGGAGCAATGGGGGGGGGGAGGGAGTAGGAGGGCATCAGGCCTCAAAGAAGCAGATAACTATCGTATCGAATAACAGAAGGTAGATAGGAGTGAGCAGAATGATGGAATTCCCCCCAAAAAGTGTATTGGGGAACCTTTATCTAATCTACCCTCCCTTTTCTCCATAACTGCACTAAGTCTAGCCTCTGCAAATGCTGTTTCTCTTGGTTTTAAAGTTCTCTAGAGAACTGTCCACAATCTTTTTCAATGCTTAACAACCCTTTGCCACAAAGTTTTTTTTAAATGTCTAACCTAATTCCTTCCTGCTGCCATTTGAGAATCATTTGTTCTTGTTCTCTTCTTCAGCATAATAGTCTTTGAAAGACTTGAAGATGGTTATTAAATCTTCCCCCCAGCCTTCATTTTTCAGACAAGTGTTTCAAATCCAACCTTTCATGGTGAATAGAGCACATCCTTGGTTGGGGATGAGAGAGAAGGGAGGAGGTTAGGAATGAAAGGGGGACCAGGGGCCAATGGCCCCAAATGATTATACATTAAGATCCAAGCTTCCTCTTTTTGAGGAAGTCAGCAAATTCCATCTATGTGAGTTCATCCATCCCTCTGTCTGGAAACTGAGGAGGGGCCCCTGCCCCTTACTAGCTAACTGACCTTGGCCAAGTCTCTTTTCCTTCTCTGGGGCTGAGTTTTTACATTCAGAAAAGGAGGAAAATGAACAATTTTTCTTTAAGGTCCATCCTGTCTCTAAATGGGTTGATCCTGTGGTCTCTTTCCATTATATTGAGTGAAAAAGTAAGGGTCAGAAAGAACAAACAATACCCAGCGCATGAGCAGCTGAACCACAGCTTCTGACTTCTAGTTTAGGGCTTGCCTCTTTTCGCTAAAGTATACAGGATGAGTTCTACATCCTGAGCAGCACACCAGCCCACATCTGCCCACTGTCATCCCTAGAAAAACAGATTCTATTTTAGCCAAACCTGTGTGCAGGAATACTTTTGGGCCCAAGGATTCCTTCCGGGGTTTGGGGTCAGACGTGAAGGCCACTGGGATCCCTTTCCCTCTGAATCCTACAATGGTTTGGTTATATAAGAAAAGCTGCTTTCTCTTTTCCCACAGAATTTCTGTCCTGAGACACCTTATACGGATTCTAAGGTAAAAAAGAATCCTACCATAATCCATTGGCTGAGAAAATCGACACACATTCAAAATGAATGATATGATATATAATTGAAGTATCCATGTATGTGTGTGCATGTATGTTTGTGCATGCATATGTGTGTGTGGGCAAAATCATCAATGATAGAGGATTACTATACGCCAGGTACTAGGCTAGGCGTTGCTAAGCATATAAATCCAAGCAAGCAAGACAGTTGCTGCTGCCAATGAGCTTTCAGTCTTTTGGGGGAGATTGAGATTTAGGGCTTGAAGTACAAAGGTAGGAGAGGTGTTCTATCTACTGCATGATTTAGAAATGGCCCAGAAAGTGAGGTGGAGGCCCCAGTTCCAGATAAAATAAGGTTAAGATGATCAGCTATCAGAGCCTGGTATCCCAGAGGCAGAGCTCAAGGTTCTGGTGGAAGAAAGATGAGGATGATGGCTAAAAGTGCACATGATGTATGCAAACATATGTGTATAAATCTATAAATATGTATGCCTAGAAACATGGACATATCTATAAGCCTATACATTGAGCATAAATTCTTCTGTTTAACTTTTAAAGGCCTTCCCAACATTACCCTAAGGGATCTTTCCAGTTTCACAGGACATTTCTGCTTCATGCACTCTGCCAACCAAACTGATCTCTCTCTTCCTGACACTCAATCTCCAGTCTCTCTTTTTCCACTGGCTATTTCCCCATGCCTGAGATGCTGCACCCCACAACCCACCTCACCTCTGACTCCCTTTCTTCTCTTAAGATGCAGATCGAGCATCACTTACTACTTGAAACTTTTTCTGATCTGCCCTTGTTAGTGTTCTCCTCCCAAACTACCCTGTAGTCCATTTATTCCCTTTATATTAATCCTCATGAAGCCTTTTCTGACCCTTCAAATGCTGGTGGATTTCTTCCCAAACTACCCTGTGGCAATTGTTTTATATATGTTTATATTAACTCCTCTTCTATTTATTTTTACATGTACTTGTCTCCCTCATTAGAACATAAATTCGTTGGTGCCTGGCTTGACATGTGTATGGATTATTGCATATGTTGTACTTACATACCCACTACCTACTAGAGGCCTGGTACATTAAAGGTGCTTAATCCTTGAGGATTGATTGATAGTTTAAATACCACAGTTTCTTGTGGTTTATTATTTTTATTAACTTTTTTATTTTGGTCCAAACCTGTGATTTCCTCTACAAATAGAGCTCCCTCTAAAGACACAGGTGTTCAACTGATCTGCAGCTTTCAGCCTGAGAGAATTCTTTTTTTTTGGATAGGTTAAATGATATACCCAGGGTCACTCAGCTAGTACATGTCAGAGACAGGACCTGACTCTAAGACTGGCCCTCTAGTCATTCTACCACACTATCCATTACATTCATGAGGAGAGTATTTTGGAGAGAAGGCACACAATATACAAGGAAGCATATGACCAGCCCTTTGCTGGATCTGTGGGCAGGTATTTTTAATTTAATTACTTTATCTGGTCCATCATGGCTACAGTGTAATCTACCCACTTGCAATTTAGTTCAATTCCATTCTCTTGTACAGTCATTAAGAGCCTACTTTGGATGAGAAAAATTAGGATCTATGAAATGCTGGTTACCAAGGAGTGACTCAGGATGGAGCATTGCTACAGAATTCAAGTTTCTTTTGTCTTGGAACTTTGGGATTGTTTCAGTGAGTGGTGGAAGCTAGCTAGACCCACCAGTAAAAAAAAAGCAATAGCCTTAAGGATCAAAGTCTAGATAGGGGAATTAAAAGGGCTTGATCTGGGAGCACCTGGGCAGAAGGTTTTGCTGCTTTCAACCCATGCCAGGTTAAGTGAATAGCTGTCAATGGTAACCTCAGCTGATTATAATAACCCTACCCTCAACCAGAATTTTCCCCACAATGTAGTGAAATGTGGTTGTACCCTTCAGAATAAAACATCTTGTGCAGTTCTGTGTGTGTGTGTGTGTGTGTGTGTGTGAGAGAGAGAGAGAGAGAGAGAGAGAGAGAGAGAGAGAGAGAGAGAGAGAGAGAGAGAGAGAGAGAGAGAGAGAGAGAGAGAGAGAGAGGGGAAACTCAATGAGCTGGATGAGAGACGGGCTGAAGTGGAAAAATCAGAGGTACAAAGAGAAAGACTAAGTGAATGGAGTGTGGTATATAATCATAGAAATACCTTCCCTTCTTACCCTTGAGTTATTGCTGTGTGAGGTACAATTGAAATTTACCGTGATCCCCTGGGTATGAAGGTTGGACCATGTTTCATGGCCATCTCTACTGTAATGTGTTTTGCCCTTGTTAAGACATGTGAAGCAATTCTGGAATGTAGACACCTGGGAATGTTGGGATTGAGAAGGATTATGCTTTGGCAGTGAACAAATAACATTGAAAGGCACCTTCTTGTGTTGGAGGGAACACTGGACTTACACTAGAAAGCCCTGCATTCACTTCTTCTGACATTAGCTGGATATCTGTGGGGGCAAATTCCATGACCTTATTGAATCTTTCCTCATGTGCAAAATGGGAATAATAAACATATACATATAAGAATGTATTTAGCAAAACCCCTGGGAAACTATCTACACATATTCACTGGCTGCATATGAAAGTAGCAGCTACTACACTCATTTTACAGGTATGTTGTATGTTTGCATTTCTAAAACTATATAGTTCATGAGCCCCCACAAGTGAATTTACTTTTCATAGTTACTCAGTAGACACAATTAGCTCACAGTAAAAACATTTACTAATGGCGTAATGAAAGAAATAGCTACAAAACTTTCTCCCCTGTAAACCTGGGGATGCACTGTCCCAGAAATACACAATGTTTCCATGGAAAGTGTGGCCACAAATAATAGTGAAGCATCTATGTATGCATTGCATATGACAAGGCAATTCACTCCTATAGTACTTCGGGACTTCAATTATTTTTCTCTCCTCATGGTGTCTTGACACTCCTGCTTCCACTTAGATATAGAATCTCTGAAGGGAAGGTACTCATCTAGGCTTCCAGGGTCTACTCTTCTTTAGAACTTGACTCTTAGTTAATAGAGCTAATTCTCACTCATGTTTATAGTTGATTCTTTACTTTGCGGATTCAGCCTCTCAAAGCTGCTTCCTGATTCAACTGAATACATCCATGACTGTCTGGAGAGGGTGTACCTCTGCTCCCTGCTGATGCACTATGTTCTGTTTCCTACTGGTTAAGTAGGTCTGCTTCAAAATGCCATGATCAACCAAGGGTGGGAAGAAGAAAAAATTACTTTTCTTCCCTTCCCCAAGACATGAAGCAAAATTCCATCTTAGGACCTAGGTTCTTCCTTGATTGATGGTCCCTGTACAGACTGGCTAGGAGAGCTGAGGCACTTAGTTTCTTAATGACCTACCTGGCCAGTCTTTGTAAAACTAATGGTATTGCCCCTTCCAATACAATTTTTAAAAATCCCTTCATACTCCTTAAAAGGATACAGGACATAGACACATTTGACACTTAGTTTAACTCCATATTATCTGCCCTTTACTTTCTTTGATTACATCAACTAACAATGGATGGTGGGAATCAATTGATCTAAGACCAACTACACTATTGTCCCCTGCTCCCCATACACAAATCTAGTGTTTTATCAGTGTCTTTGCAAATAAGGTGGAAATACCATACAAATTAGTAAGTACAGGAGAATTTTCTTCTCTCTCTGAACATTTCAATCCACACACCATTCACTGACTCCCTTGCTATTCTAAAATTTGTTACATTTGTCTGTCAGAACAACTAAGTCAGCTTCATGAATCATAGCAATCTCTGTGTACTACAGACTTTTTGAAGGTACAATAGTTGTGTGTTATAGAATTTGTATGCTCCATGGTACCTAGCATATAATAAACCCAAAATACAAACTGTGTTTGCATGTGTGTTTAAATATATTTGGAGTTCAGGACTGTAGAATGTAGATTCATAGATTTTAGAGTTGGAAGGCACCTTAAAGAGACAGCATCCTCACTTTATAAACAAAGAAACTGAGTCTCAGAAAGGTAAATTGATTTGCCCAAGTTCACACAGCTAGTAAACAACAAAACTGAGACTAGAGCCCACATACTGTGTGTATGTGTCTACAGGAGACAGTGGTGTCTAAAGGGTAGAGTTTCAGACTTTAGAGTTTAGGAGCACTTAGGTTCTAATCTCACCTCTGACACTAGGCCTCTGACCAAGGGAAAGTCAAATTTATTAACCTTTAATTAACCTTTTTGAGCAACAGTTTCTTCATTTACAAAAGGCAGCATTAATGCCTATATTACATTCCTCATGGGTTATTGTAAGAATTGAGTGAAATAACATATGTAAAGTGCTATGTATATGTCAAATATTGTTATTTCCATTTTGTGTCAGCATCTCTTTACCTTCAGTCAAAATTAGTAAAATCTATATTGTCTTGTAATTTTAAGGCTACCAGGTCATGGACTTGTCCCTAAAATCCTTCACTGCTAATGCCAGAAATTCATTTAGGGAAGGGGTGTGACTGAGCCTTTCATTCCCGAATTAAAGATAAGGCTTAAAATGGAATCCCTTGAGCAAGGCAACACATTAAGACTTATTAGTCATTCACACCTAAGTGTGAATGAGTTCATCAGATTCAGTTCTGAGAGATTTTGACAGGTGAGAGTGGAGAAGAATATGAGGCACCAGGCCCCGAAAGGTTGGGAAAGCTGGGAAGGAAGAGGTACAGAAAGGGGAGGCTTGGGTATGTGAAGCCAAGTCCTCTCCACTTCCCAATGTAGCTGAATGCCAGCCCTAAATGAGGGGTATGTGTACAGATCCAGCATGCATTTCCTAGAAGTGTGTGTGTGTGTGTGTGTGTGTGTGTGTGTGTGTGTGTGTGTGTGTGCCTTACCTAAAAGAATCTGTATTTGAGAACTCAGGTTGCCTACCTCAGCGGCCCCTTTGATCTCCAGTTTGATATCTGGAGCCTCATACCCCAGCTCAGATAATGCAGTAGGTATTTGGCAACATTCCTAGCAGTTCATAGGGATCAAGGCCAGGAGAGTCAGCTTAATTTTTTAAGGCAAAAATGGACTTGAGAGACAGACAGACACACAGACACAGACAGAGACACAGACACAGACAGAGACACAGAGACAGACAGAGAGGCACAGAGACAGAGACAGAGAAACACAGAGAGAGACACACAGAGACAGAGAGACAGAGACAGAAACAGAGACACAGAGATTCAGAGAGACAGAGAGAGACAAAGACAGAGAGACAGAGACAGAGAGACAGAGACAGAGAGGCAGAGAGAAAGAGACAGAGAGAGACAGAGAGACAGAAACAGAGACACAGAGAGATAGGCACAGCGACAGTCACAGAGACTCAGAGATAGACAAAGACAGAGAGACAGAGACAGACAGAGACATACAAAGACAGAAAGAAAGAACTACAGAGAATGGTATGTTTCTGCTATCGGGAGGGGGATCATCACATTTTTTCCAAGCTACCTCTATGCAGGCAATGTTTATAGACATGCCAGTAGTAGTTCCTTTCAGACTGATTGGCTCCAGTGGCTGGCAAACTGCTTTGGGAGTCATCCCATACATCCTTATGCATCCAGAAAGGTGGGTACTTAACAACCTGGAGAAACGATGGAGAATGTACCAACTTCTACCCTTAGAACACCTTCTGCTTGTCATGCTGATCATGATGGACACAGTTTCTAAAGAGAAGAAATCCCCCAGGAATCACCCAAGGATATGGAAATAGAAGACAGAGAATAATACATTTCTTCATAAATTGGGTCCTGATGTTCAATGAACTTGCTGGCCGATTTCCTTTGGTTCATCCTAATCTCTCTTAGGCAAAGAACATGTGGACTGGAGTTTATCCCCATGTCTCTTTGGCACTCATCCTCCCTTCTCCAACTGAATGTTCCTTAAGGTATGATCATAAATGGAAAATTATGCAATAGTTTTATAGTTTCCTAGTCCCCCTAATGGAGGCCCATGTTGGCTACTTCCCAGTTCATAGTACTTAACAAGGATATTTATCTATACTAATTCATAGCTCATGAGCTTCTATTTCATTGAATGTCCTCTGACCAAGCCAGATCGAAATATGTGACATCATAGCAAGGCTAAAGACATTTCCTTAACACAGAATTCAAGATCAATTACAAAGTGTTAAATTAAGCAGAAAACGCTCACATGAACTATTTCCCAAAACTACCACCTCCCAAGCCTCCAGGAACTGTGGAAAGTCCACCCACCCTTGCTTCCCAAGGTTTTTTTTTTTTTTTTTGGCAGCCTTTGGACTGGGAAAGGGGTTTTAAAGACTTGCCCATCACACACATGCTGAAACCTCAATGCCTGGAGGGCCCCGTTTCTCGCTACACAAATGATGAAACTTTGGTGCTTCCTGCCACAAATTCTAATAGGAGTTCTAATACTGGCTAGAGCTAGATTATAATTCAGGAGAAATGGCTCATTCTCCTATTATGGTATGAGCTAGGCATATCCTTCTCCTTTTTCTCCCCTTCCCCCTTCTCCTCCTCCTCCTCCTCCTTCTTCTTTTTCCTCTATTTTCCTCTATTATCTACCTCTAATCCACTAGCCTTCTAAGAGTTCCTCACCAATGCTTTTAATCTTCCCAAATTAAGAACACTCATCACTCAGCATCTAGACATCTCCACACAACAGAACTCCACCCAGAGTTCTTGGGGAATGCAATTCCAAGTGAGAAAACGCCTCCTTTCTGTGCTAACTGACATTAGCAGTTAATCTTCAATGGACAAAGAGCAGAGGCCTCTCTTCTAGCAGAGAGACCAGCTGGCTTTGGATCAAAGGGAACAATAGATCTAAGGGGAACTCATGTATCTAAAAAAGAAACTGAGAACCCAGTTAGATAAAGAAGCAGGAGTGCTTTTCTGAGTTTTGTAGAATTTAAGGACAATGACAGTTCTGGAAATTAATTTTGAATAATGTTAAGAAAGTGACTATAAATTCTGAAGAGATCAATGATAAAAAAAGAAAGGTCCCATATTCATTAAAATGCTATGCTTATTGATTCAGGGACAATTAAACAAATTGTAGCATATAAATGCAATGGAATATCACTGCCCAATCAGAAATAGCAAATATGAAGAATATAGTGAAGTATGGGAAGATTCATATGAACTGATTCAAGGTGAATTAAATAGAACCAGGAAAACAACATACACAGATCTATAGCAATACAAATCAAAAGAACAATGACAATAACAAGTTTAAAACTTAATGGCACTGGTGTTATAAAATAACCAAATTTGTTCCTCCAAAGAGATCTGGGGATATATTTCCATTCTTTCTTTGCAGAAGTGGTAGACTATGGGTATATATTAATATAAGACTTAAGTTAATATGTTAATTAATTTTGATGAGTTTCCTCCCCCCTTTCTTTTCTTTTTTTATAAGGGATATCTTTCTTGGGGGAAGAAAGAGAAAGCAGATATTGAGAAATAAAGATGGTTAAATAAAACAAAGATATAAATTTAAATAAAAAGAATAATTTAGGGATTCTACATTCTTTGAAGTTAGCAAAGAAGAGGATCTTGGCCTAGACTAAAAGGAGGAGTAGGCTGGGACTAGAAGAAGAAGAAGAAGAAGAAGAAGAAGAAGAAGAAGAAGAAGAAGAAGAAGACAGTGTTTTGGGGATACTAAGAAACTTTGAACCTGGACAGCTTTTTTCTAGTTGTCTAGACAAAAGTATGTAGCCTGAGGCATTTCAGTGACATCTATCTTCTAAGGTGCACTAAACAAGAGGGTAAGTACTCTCTGTACCTGTAATTATAGGCCTCAGAAAATCCTTACACTAATAGAAAATCATTTTGGTTAATACTCAGTACTACTGCCCTGACAGTCAGAAATACTTTCTGGTGGGAGACATAGATGAGAAAAGGCACGACTCTTCCACTTTATATCCACGAGTCTGGTAAATTTGACAGAAGATGAAAATGGTAGTTGTTGGTGAAACTGTAGGAGGTCAGGAACATTAATGCACTATTTATGGAGTGTATTAATATTGATAATTGATAGAGTGCAATTGGGAATTATTCTGACCATTTTGTAAAGCAATTTGGAACTATACCCAAAAAAGTCACTAAATTATGCATACCCTTTAACCCAGAAATACCACTACTAGACTGATAACCCCAAATAGTAAAAATGAAAGGGAAAAAAAATCTATGTGTAAATTATTCCCTTCACAAACATATATATGTATATATGATTGTAAATATATGCACACACATTCACACACATATCTTTTTATATGTGTATATATACACATATATATATTCATATATATCAACTTATTGTTGAATTGGAAACAAAATGGCTGTACAGCAATTGGAGAAAGGCTAAACAAATTATGGGATATGAATATAATGGAATATATTATTTCACTGTAAGGAACGATAAATATGATAAACTCAGGGAAGCTTAGGAATGCTTCAATAAACTGATACAGAATGAAATGAGATGAACCAAGAGAATAAATTACATAATGATCATCATAATGTAAAGAAAAGCAATTTCAAAAAATTATAGAATTCTGATCTTACTAATCACAACTTCAGCAGAATTATAACGAGACAAGCCACCTACCTCTTGATAGAGAGGTTATGGACTAGAAACATAGAATGAAATATGCTTTTTTTTTTTTTTTTTGGTGGCAAAGAGAGTTAAGTGACTTTCCCAGGATCACACAGCTAGTATGTGTCAAGTGTCAGACACTGAATTTGAACTCAGGTCCTCCTGAATCCAGGGCTTGTGCTTTATCCACTGTACCACCTAGCTGCTCCCAGAAATGTACGTTTTCAAACAGGAAGTTAGGTACCACAGTGGATAGAGCACTAGCCCTGAAGTTGGGAGGACCTGAGTTCAAATCTCAACTCAGACACTTATTTGCTGTGTGACCCTGGAAAAGTCACTTAACCCAAATTGTCTTAAACAGACCCAGATAGCTCTGGAGGAGAGAGTGAGGGTGGTGACTTTGCACAGCTCTCCCTCACTTAAATCCAATCCACTTCAAGTCATGACATCACCCCAATGTCATGGTCCTCTTTGAGAATGAAGGACAAACAACAACAATATTTTCAGACACAGAGAATCAAAAAAAAGGGAAAGAGAAAAAAAATACCAATACTAAGGAATACATAGAAGAAAACAAAAAGGATACAAACAGGACAATTATTTTCCTGTGTAATATTCACTTAACAAGTATAATAGAAGTTCATGGATTCTTATGCTTTTTACCTTCTTTGTTTTAAAAGGAAATGTGTATGTTTGTTGAACATTTTCAAGTTCAAAAAAAATTTTATAAAGATAAAGATTACATTGATAGGATTATAGATTTAGATCAGGAATATACCTTACAAATCATGTAACCAAACCCTGACATTTTGTAGAGAAGAGAAATGAGCCATAGACAATGAAAGCAAATGGTCTATAGTCCTTTAAAAAGTCAGAGATTGGAGGGCAGCTAGGTGGCACAGTAGATAAAGCACCAGCCCTGGATTCAGGAAGACCTGAGTTCAAATTCAGCCTCATACCCTTGACACTTACTAGCTGTGTGACCCTGGGCAAGTCACTTAACCCTCATTGCCCTGAAAAAAATAAGTCATGGGTCAAAACTAGGATGGGAATCTAGGGTTTCTGACTCCAAATTCAGCACTTTTTCCACCACACTATCTTAAGCTATTAATCCATTTATTTCAGTTGTTTTGAATTCAGTTCAACCTACATTTGTTAAAGACAACAATAAGCCCATACTTACATAGCACTTTACAAATATTATCTCATTTGATCCTTAGAATAATCATGAAAGGGAGTTGATGTTATTATCCCCCTTTTACACATGAGAAAACCAAGGCAGACAGACATTAAGTAACTTGCTCAAGATCATAAAGTGTCTTAAGACTGGATTTGAAGGGTCCAGTGCTCTATCCATTCATTGCACCATTTAGCTGCTTTTAAGAGTCTCCTATGGCATGTAACTGTGTTAAACTGGGAAACAAAGTTAAAGATATAAATCCTGCTTTCAGGAAGCTTCTCATCTAATGATTTATAAGACCCTAAATTCCTGAGATAAAGGTCAGGGCAGGAAGGAAAGGAGCCTCTTTTGGATTTTGGAAAGAGTCACTTCCTGTCACTATTCTTTTTCCTTCTTATTGTATTTGTTCCAGCTCACCGCAGTTCTCCCTTTGTGAGCTGAGAAGGAGATTGGGAATTTTAGAAAGTATTTCTGGCTACTGACTCTATTCTGAAACCTTGACCAGCTGTCTGAACATTCAGCAGGCTACCATAGCCCTGAACATGGCTTCCATGTGAAAACCCAACAGAAAGAAAGGTCCAGATCGCTTTATGTCCCCAGGAAGACTTTCCTTTTGAAACTAAAAGGATCAGGGTCTCCTTAGTTTGTTTATTTATTTATTCATTTGTTTTTATTCAGTCATTCATTTTTCTTTCTTTCTTTCTTCCTTTCCTTCCTCCCTCCCTTGCCTCCTTTCTTTCTTTCTCTTTCTCTTTCTTCCTTCCTTTCTTCCTTTCTTTCTTTCTTTCTTTCTTTCTTTCTTTCTTTCTTTCTTTCTTTCTTTCTTTCTTTCTTTCTTTCTTTCTTTCTTTCTTTCTTTCCTTCTTTCCTTTGTTAAGGGCTAAAATTCTAGCTAGTCTGTCTAAAATATCTAATGAGTGGTCGCCAATAAATTATAAGCTTTAGCAAGAGTTAGACTTTTAAGCATTTATTAAGGAGAATAAGAATTTGGTAAAGAGAGAGAAAAAGGCCTAGATTCCTATCTATTAAAGGGAGAGCACATTTCTAGCTCCCTTCTCCGCCAGAGTCCAGAGGAAAGAGCGCGAGACTGAGCGCCAGTCTCTTCCTTCCTCCTCCCACTAGCCCGCGTCACTTCCTGACCCCTGGTCTTGCCCTCAAAGACCTTCCCTTCATGGGCAGAACTCTTCTACAGTAAGTATCCAGCAGGTGGCGTTATTCCAATCGTTACAGTCCCCCCTGCTGTTCCTCAAGAAACAAAATGTTTCCTTGACGGAACAGTAAAAAGAATATAATAACTATTGCTAACTAATAATATGTGAACAACAATATAGAAAAGGAAGAGAGGAAAGTTTTGTCCAGAGGGGTGATTTTTTTTTTGTCCTCATGAACCGACGCTTTGACATTAGTCTTGCAAAGGGAGGGCCTCTGCAGAGAATACATGTTACAGATGGTGTATATTATAACAGAAAGAGAAAAAAAAACAACAAAAACAACAAATCAAAACTGTTCATTTAAAGTCTCTGAAAGTCTTTTCTCAGATGTCCTCTAGGTGTAGTCGTGGAATGGAAGTCTTTTCAGGGGTTGATGTGTGGATACTGGTAATCAGTCAGAAAATTTCCTACAAAATTGAGCTTAACACAACTTTAAAATAGCTTTGTCAATAATCAAATCAAACAATGAAAGTTCTCAAAAACATGTCTAAGGGAATACAGAATCTTAGTTGTTAACACGTGAAACATACAATAAAACAAAAATTGAACCATTCTTTAAAATTACATTATTATTATAGTCCCCCCTTATGGAGAGTAATTGAGAAGACAATTGCTGCGATATTAATTTTTAAAAATAATTTTTATCTTTGTTTCATCACTTTTTGCATCATCTGCCTAATTATTCTCATGCCATTATGAGAAATTAGAAAATCTAATATAATTGGTAACAGGTGTCAAGGCCAAATTCAACACTGTTATTTATCATGACACCTGAGATAATTATGGGGGTTACCATAAAAGAACAGAGAAATGATGGGATATGAGCATTCCCACACTTGAGCAATATGTACTGCCCATACAGTATGCCAGGCTTAAAATAGGTGGATGGAATATATGTCCATGCCACCGAACATATTGGAAGAAACTGAGTCAGACTTAATCAGATGCATGGGATTGAGATGTCCATGGCATCAGGCATATAGGAGGGAGCATAGAAGCCAGGTGTAGAAGTGAGATGGGTGGGATGAATACTTCCAGCCATCTGTACAATATTGTGGGGAAAAAGAGAATAAAATATTAAACCAAGAGAATCCAACCTCAACATTTGTCAAAAGCCGTTCCCTCGGCCATACCTTGACTTCATGCATGTCTCCCCTCATGTGACAGTTCAGTGTCTGCTCTTGCATGTATTCCTCTTGTGATTGGATGGCATCTTGGCCAACTGGCATCTGATAACTCAGAATAAAGGCAATTAATGTCTTAAATGATAAGTTCCCATAATCCAAGTCTCATATGGATTTAAAATTGAGGATAATAAATGATTGCAAAAAATGTGAATACATCTTGACTCAAAATATAATATATAATTATGCAACAATTTCAAATAATACCCTTTTTTTTACTTAGTATACAATTACTTTTGTGAAAAATCAGAACATACTTAAATACAAGTTAAAGCACAACAGAATCTCAAAGAACTTTTTTTTTTTTGAAAATAGAAAACTTTTACAAATGTTCCCCTCTTTTTTTTTTTTTTGGGAATATGCTTATCAAAAATGATACTTCTAGAATCAATTTACACTTGCCATGGCAACCAATTTGCCAGGGAAATGCTTTAAAGAGTTTGATCAAATAATCAGTTGAGAAAAAATAACAAAAACAAACAACTCAGAATATGGGAGCACAATACTCCTAGAATTAACATTGTATAATAAAATCAAAACCATCTTGCAATGTTTCAAAATTAGATAGACAAATGAATAGAAGAAAATACACATGGAACAATAAAAGACAATGAAATTCAAACTAAGGAAGTCTAAATGAATGTGAACTTAATATTAATAAGAGTATTATAAAATATAAACTTGATCACATGACTATAAAAAGCTTTTACAAATATTCTCCTTGTTTTAGAAACTAAGTATAAGATACAATCTCAAAAGCATGAAAATCTCTATGAAAATAAACCCATACCATTAATTTCAAAATGTATATGTAATAGCATAGAAATCCTATGTAACCTCTGAACTGACATTAATAATCTGAGTGAATTCAGAACACTCTTGATTCCAATATCTAAAATCCCCAATACTCATATCAATACCTTGCTGCTTACTTCTACATTTCTGTAAAATATATACCCTTCCATGGCAAAAGAAGCAGAGTCTTGAACTATGTTGATTGTCATTCTTATTCAGCTTAAGTTTTTCTTCTTTAACCCCTCTATATTGTCTGTCGGGCTTTTCACCATACAAATGCTTTATAAGATTACTAATTAAAGACAAAAGCAGGTTAGCAAAATTATGAACAAAACGAGTATATCTGGAATTTAAAGGGCTTTCTAAGGTTGTCTCAGAAGCACAGCCAGGCTGGGGAAGGGCTGAGCCTGAAGCTGCAAATGTAGTTAGAGAAAGTTGAGCATGCGCATCAGTTCTCTGGACTTCCCAGGCAGGGGAAGCAATGGGCTTGGCCATGGGAGGAGTAGAGGGTGGGGTCTGGAGAGGAGGGGAGGGACCAGAGCAATTTGAATCAGACTTGATTTTGAACTCAGGCCTGGATTCCTCTTCCCCCACTTTGCCTCCAGGTGCTAGGGGATTAAAAGCTTCTAGAGGGTGGGTCATTGCCTCCAGGCATGCAAAATTAGAGCAACAATTAGTGTTAGAACTGGGAAAAGCTGCGGGAATCTCTACAGGTTTCTCTGAAAAAGCATGGTTGGGAGAGGGAGAGATATTTCCTTGTGTGAGTAAGTTGCTGGCTCTTTTAACAAAAATAAAAAGAAAAATAGAAAATCCACAAAAACAAAGCATTAACATGATCATATCTCCCATTTGTCTGGTTAAACAGACTAAAATCAAAAATAGGGTAATTAGGGAGTTTAAAAGGTCCATTCGAAAAAATTTAAAGGAAAACACAGCCAGTGCGCCAGTACTTAGCAGTTAAAGGGAGAGGGAGGGGAAATTTCTTACCCAACCTGAAGATCAGAAGTGAGGTTCAGCTTTCCTCTTCGTGGTCAGCCATCTGTTAAGGGCTAAAATTCTAGCTAGTCTGTCTAAAATATCTAATGAGTGGTCGCCAATAAATTATAAGCTTTAGCAAGAGTTAGACTTTTAAGCATTTATTAAGGAGAATAAGAATTTGGTAAAGAGAGAGAAAAAGGCCTAGATTCCTATCTATTAAAGGGAGAGCACATTTCTAGCTCCCTTCTCCGCCAGAGTCCAGAGGAAAGAGCGCGAGACTGAGCGCCAGTCTCTTCCTTCCTCCTCCCACTAGCCCACGTCACTTCCTGACCCCTGGTCTTGCCCTCAAAGACCTTCCCTTCATGGGCAGAACTCTTCTACAGTAAGTATCCAGCAGGTGGCGTTATTCCAATCGTTACACCTTCCTTCCTTCTTTCTTTCTTTCTTTCTTTCTTTCTTTCTTTCTTTCTTTCTCTTCCTTCCTTCCTTCCTTCCTTCCTTCCTTCCTTCCTTCCTTCCTTCCTTCCTTCCTTCCTCCCTCCCTCTCTCCTCCCTCTCTCTCTCTCTCTCTCTCTCTCTCTCTCTCTCTCTCTCTCTGTTTCTCTCTTTCCAAATAAACCATTGCCTAGATGGCAGAATAAACTTGTTGTTTTAAAGAAATGTTGCCTGTTAAAAAAAAGAAAATCAGGGGAAGCAGAAGTCGATTCATGTACAAACCACTTAGTATCCTTAACACTCTCCCCAAACAAATGACTACAGTGGTGACAGGTCTCTTTCCCTCTCTCCCTCTCTCCCTCTCTTATCTCCTCTCCCTTACCTCCCTCTCCCTCCCTCCCTCTCTCTCTCTCTCTCTCTCTCTCTCTCTCTCTCTCTCTCTCACACACACACACACACACACACACACACACACACTCACACACACACTCACACACACACTCACAGACTCTCACTCTTTGTACCTGTGCCTGTTTCTATATCTGACTCTGTCTCTCTTTTACATACTCTATATCCAATATAAAATGGAACCTATGCTTATAAGACCACATATGCTTAAATTAATCCCTCTCCATCCCACCTTAAGAAAATTGAGATACAAATGTTTTAACTTACATGAATATAATTAGGGCTTGGGGGGGCAGGGAAGAGGTGTTAACATTATAAAAGGATTCACTTCAGGATTACTTCAAATAGTCTAAGGCTACAATGGGTTTTACCTCATTTGTTCATTCAGTATAAAAAGCATTACATATCTACTATGCTCAAGGCACCAGGTATCAGCAGATGCACAAAGAAGAATTAACAAGTGTTCCTGTGCTCAAGGAAATTACAATCTAATCAGGGAGATGGACCATGAACATATTTAACCTGGGTCCCAATATGTCTGAGATGGTTTGCTTCTCAGATTCAGGGTGAGTTTGGGATAATCAGCTGTTCAAATCCACAACTCTTTGAAGATAGAGAGATCGTTTCTGGAAGAGGGGAAGAAGGATTGAAGGAAGTGATTGGGTGATGTTTCATGAACAAAGTGGCATTTTCTTATCTGGGACTTGAAAAGGGATAGGAATTCAATGGTCAGAAATAGAAGGAACAACTCTTTTTTGTTTTCCTTTTATTCTGGGCAATGAGGGTTAAATGACTTGTCCAGGGTCACACCGCTAGTAAGTGTCAAGTATCTGAGGCCAGATTTGAACTCAGGTCCTCCTGACTCCAGGGCCAGTGTTCTATCCACTGCGCCACCTAGCTGCCCTGGAACAGCTCTTTAGACAGGAGGAGTGGCATGGGTAAAGGTCCAAAGGTGGGAAAGCACAAAATATATACAAAGAATAGCAACAAGACCAGCTTGACCACATTGTCAGGAAATGGATTAGTGAGAGATAAAGACAGCAATGAATAGTAGAGTCATATTATAGAGGGATTTTATTCCCAAGTTTGAGTTTGGACTTACTGAGTAGATAGTGGGGATCTATCAAAGATTTGTCAATGAGGGAATGATATGAATAAAGCAGGGTTTTAAGAAGATGAATTTGGCAGTAGTGTGCAGGATGGATTGGAGTGGGGATTCATGGACTCATACAGACATGGCATAAGATAAAGACCTGACCTAATATGGTGGCAATGGCCATAGAAAGGGAACGATGGATGGAAAAGAAATGGAAAAAGAAATAATCATTTTGACTTGACAATGAATTGGATGTTAGAGGTAAGAGGTAGGGGAGAATATGGGATGACTTGGAAGCTTCAACTCTGGGTAACTATGACAAGAATGCTGCCATTTATAGAAAGAGGAGACAAGAGGAGGGTCTGGTTTTCTTAGTAACAGAAACACATTTAGGTCAAAAAGTGCAGTAAGCAATTGGAAAAACAGTACCAGTACCAGAAGTAGAGAAAAAGTTATGGTTGGAGATTTGGGAGAAGAGGATGCGATAGAGTAGGGAGAGTAGTGTAGTGTAGGGTAGGATAATAAAATAGGGTAGGATGAGCAGAATAAAATAGAAATAAGGTGTGATGGGTTGGGAAGAGGAGAGAAGGATAAGAATCAGCTTTCCCCTGTGTTGAAATTGTGAGTATGAAAGAAAGGAAGAAAGAAAGAAAGAAAGAAAGAAAGAAAGAAAGAAAGAAAGAAAGAAAGAAAGAAAGAAAGAAAGAAAGAAAGAAAGAAAGAAAGAAAACTGTGGGTTGGGTATGTGTGATCATTAAGATAGAGAATGTAGAGAAGGCTAAGGAGAAGGCTGAAGGCTGAAGGCTGAATTCTGGAGGGATGTTTATTTAGCAGGTAAAAGATGGAAGAAGATCCTGGGGAAAGATAGAAGAATTGACATAGAGGTCGAATGAGCATCAGTGTCATCGCAGCCAAGAAAGGAGAGAATTTCAAGGCTGGGATTGCCAATGATACAGCATGTTAAAAAAAAGTTAAGTATAGTAAAGATTGTTTTTTAAAAATCACTGTATTAGGAAATCTACATTGAAAAGCTTTGGTAGAGAAGGGAGTTGGAAGCCAGATTGAAAGGAATTAAAAAAAAATATGTGAGGTCTAAAAAGTAGAAGCATGAGATATAGGCTACTGTTATGGTGGCTTCAGAAAGTAATACCTTGGATTTGGAGTGAGGAAGACCTGAGTTCAAATCTTATTTTAGACACTTACCAGTTGTGTGACCTGAGGGTGTCTAAACGTAAGCTCTCTCAGTCTCATGTATGAATTGGGAATAACAATAGCACTTGCAATGTTCCTGCTAGAATGAAATGCAATAAATTGTATAAAGCATTTTGTAAACCTTAAAGTGCTATATAAATGTAATCATTATTACTAGTGGTGAATGGAAAGAGATGAAACATTAATTTTTTGGGGGGGTAACAGAATCAATGAAAGTTTCATCTATTCTATTCAATCCTACCCTGTCTTATCCAACCCTATGCTACCTTATCCCACCCCAACCTATGCCATCCCATCCCATCCCACTCCATCCTATCCCATCCTGCCCTACCCCACAACTAGGTAGTTCAGTGGATAGAGTGGTAGACTGAAGTCAAATTTGGTTTCAGATACTTATATGTGTGACCCTGGGTAAATCACTTAATCTGCCTCCCAGGGTTGATGTGAGAATTAAGTGAGATATTTGTAAAGCATTTTTTCAAAGATCAAAGCACTATATAAGCTATCCTTCTACCCTATTCTATTTTTATGATAGACAACACCTGAGTGTATAAGCAGTAAGAGGTTTAACAGAAAGGGAGAGGTTAAAGAGGTAGGGAGGAGAAAATAATGAGGGAATAAAGTTGAGATTAGAAGTCATTAGCCTTGGGAAAAGGACCCACGTGTACAAAAATATTTATAGCTTCTCTTTTTGTGGTGGCAAGGAATTGGAGATTGAGGGGATGTCCATCAATTGGGGAATGGCTCAACAAGTTATGGTATATGAATGTAATGGAATACTATTGTGCTGTAAGAAACGATGAGCAGGCAGATTTCAGAGAAACCTGGAAGGACTTACATAAACTGATGCTGAGTGAGATGAGGAGAACCAGGAAAACATTGTACACAATATCAACAACATTGTGTGTTGGTCAACTGTGATAGACTTGATTCCTCAGCAATACACTAGTCCAAGATAGTTCCAAAGGACTCATGATGGAAAATGTTCTCCAAATCCAGAAGAAAAGAACTGTGGCAACTAGATGCAGATTGAACCATACTATGTCTATTTTTCTTTTTGTTTTTCTTTTTTGAGTTTTTTCCCTTTGGCTCTAATTCTTCTTTCACAGCATGACTAATGCATAAATATGTTTAATGTGATTGTACATATATAACCTATATCAGGTTGCTTGCTGTCTTGGGGAGGGGAGCGGGAGGGGAGGGAGGGAGAAAAATTTGAAACTAGAAATCTTATAAAAACAAATGTTGAAAACTATCTCTTCATGTAACTAGAAAAAAATAAAATACTTTTATGATGAAAAAAATTAATTTTTTTTAAATATAAAAGCTAAAAAAAAAGTCATTAGCTTTGACAAGAAAAGCATTGTGGATAAACAAAACACCAGTGGTTCCTTTGTCCTTCATTCTCAAGGAGTTCCTTCTTTGCGGTTTTTGGAGGGAGAACTATTTCCTAATGGTGGTAAATAATAGGGAGTACATTATAGTCCATTCCAAGGTAGTTGTACGTGAATCTAGAGAATGATAGTAAAGGGGGAGGGTAAAAACAAAACAAAATAAAAAAAACCCTTAGGCCAGATTTGCTCCCCCACATCTCCAACCCCACCCTAAGTCCAACACTGAATCCAATATTTTTATTATATACTATCCATGTTAGACTATATAATAACCATATATAATAACAATATATATCCTGATTACAGCCTAGAGGCTTGCTTGCCAGACTGTAAGGCTAACCCACAAAGCTTATTTTCATAGCCACAGTGGTTAGGAAGGGAAAGGAAACTCTGAACTTGGAAAGTGGGTTCATGTGACCTTAATTAATGCATTAATTTGTATGTATATATATTTATCTGTACACACACACACACACATATATATATATATATCCTGTCATATGATATATATTCACATTATAAATGAGGTTATGTATATGGACATGTATACTTTAGATATGAAGCTTGGCTCTGGTCCCAACACAGTGTCCCTGTCTCTGTACAGATGACCACAAAGGTTATCCAAATTCTTTAAGCCACCATTCTCTGGAGCCAGCCAACTGAAGACTAAAGGCACTGATGATGAAAACCAAGAGACCAAGTGGTAAGTGTCAAAGGGAGAAAAGCTTTCCACCACTTTTGCTTACTGTCCCCAACAAGTCCCTTTCCCAAACTTCCTTCCCAGTTTCATTTACCCCAATTACACCCAGATTGTCCTACATGAGGGTGCTTCTTTCTGAAGATGGCCTGTTTTCTGCTGATAGATCACTCCTGGCCCCAGACCATCTTTACCCTCCTCCAGAAGAAGCTATTATAAAATTAACCAGTGATAAAACCAACCACAGTGGAATTGCAAGCCCTTTATCTTTTGTGAAATGGCCTGTTGTTTTCATCCATCTGGTTGCACTTAGCACAGAGATATAATTTTCAGTGCTGCTCTTTGCTGGGTATACCATACAATTAAGGTATTTGAAAAACAAACAGCTCATAACCACCACACGGTAAGGAGTTGGTTCAGCAATCTGTGACCCATTTTTCCATGGGCAAACCCACTTCCAGATCCAGGATGGTTCATAAAGCAAAAAGTAACAGTTTAAAAATTAACATTGAGTTGGGGGTACAGGAGAGATGGATGAGGAAGAGGTAGAAGGAAGAGGAAAAAGGGAAAGAAAAGAAGTAGAAGAGAGAGGAAAGAAAAGAATTAATAAGAAGAAAAGGGAGAAAAAATATTAAGAAAAAAAAAAGAAGTAAAAAGAGGAAAGGGAAAAGAGGGGGTGGAGAGGAAGGAAAGGAAGAGTATTACACATTGGAAAGAATTTTTTTTTTTGGTGAGGCAATTGGGTTTAAGTGACTTGCCCAGGGTCACACAGCTAGTAAGTGTTAAGTGTCTGGGGCTGGATTTAAACTCACGTCCTCCTGAATCCAGGGCCAGTGCTCTATCCACTGCATCACCTAGCTGCCCCCATTGGAAAGAATATTGACCCTGAAGTCCATATGTTCAAATCACACCTCAGATGATTACTATGTCCCAGACACTGGACTACATGCTGGGGACAAGACCCTGCCCCCAAAGAGCTTACTGCTTCATTGTGGGGACACATCATGCACACAGATAAGTATATCTAATTCTGTAGTTGAGCTCTACTACAGAAATCTGGAACAACTTCTTGTAGGAAATCATCAAGAGAAGCTGGCAACTCCAAGAGTCACAGAGGAGGAAGAAATGCATTCCAGGAATGGAGGAACAATGACTGTGTAAAGACATGTAGGCGGGAGATGGAAATGCTGAGGATTCCAGTTTGGCTGGAATATACTTGGGTGTTCTGGTAAATGTTTAGCGACTGGTTCTTTAAAAAAAATGTAAACTTAAAAGTTAAAACTGTCCTTTATCACTTCTTATGCATATACAGTCAATAAATGAATAAATCAAGCCCTGATTTGTAGCATTTGCTGATTTCAGAAATGTAAATTCTCACACTGAAAATTTAACAATTGACTCTCAAGAGCACCATGAGCTGACTATATAGCACCCCCTCACTTTATTGGACAGAAATACCTCATGTTTGAACCCAAATGGTATTACTTAAGCTTAATTGGTCACTTTGTCCACTAAACTTGTCTGTGAATGATGTTTAGTGATGTCCCAAATTAAAGTCACTCCCAAGAGAAGGACATTTCCCTCCAGTAAGGAGGCTATAATGGGTGCTTAATAAATATTCATCAAATTCTAATTTACATCAAGCATCAACCAAACAAACAAAAACAATCTCAAAAGGTGAGTCCAAGCAATATTTCAAACAAGGGTGTCCTTGTCTGAAGAAGAAAATTCAAAGTACTATATAAATGCTAGTTATCCTTCTGCCCTATTTTATTTTGATTATAAGTAACACCTGAGTAATAAGAAGTAGTGGGTTCAGTAGAAAGGGAGAAATTAAAGAGGTAGGAAGAAGAGGGAAAATAGCATTTGGACATTGGTATTTCTGAAATTTGGGCACCTTTATTACAGAGATTCCTCTCATTGCTTAATGGTCACATGTTGCATGTAGACACTGATATTATGATTGCATCTTAGAAGCGAAGATGGTACACTAATGCTCCAAAATGTAAACGTGTGTGTGAGTGTGTGTGTGTGTGTGTGTGTGTGTGTGTGTGAAAAAGAGAGAGACAGAGACAGAGAGAAAGACAGAGAGACAGAGAGACAGAGACAGAGAGAGATCTGAGTTTAATTACAGAGATCTTAAGCTGGGATGTATCCCAAGAGCGACCTGATCCAACCTCTTACCAAATAGAAATCCCTGAGCTCCTTCACCCTTGTTTGACCCAATTGGACCTTCACCAGATCACTTATTGCTTTGCTGCCATTTACATTTGATGGGAAAATACACAATGAGGATAATGAGATTCCTTTCTACTCCATCTCACTAAGAAATTTTACAAGATCCATTAGGGAATTTACGGAAAGGCATGATGAAATGTTGCAAAGTATAGAAGGCTATGGTTGATCTGTGCTATTGAAGGGAGTACCCAACTCCCTCTCTGGCTTCTTGATGAGGAACATGGGTTTTCTGGGACAACAGAGGAAGCTATTTATTGATTCCAGTGATTAGACCCATCTCCTGGTGTTTGGCTAGCTGAGGTGCAGAAAGATACTCCACCTCTGTGACCTGGAAGAGATCAGAAGAGAAATAACTCTATTCTTCTCTTTCACAACTCTACCAATCATATTCTCTTCATTCTACTTTTATCTGGTAGGGGGATAAGTGGGGTGATTTCTCTCTCCTCCCTCCCCACCCAGTATAAATGGTAATTAGTGGGAATATGCTCTTGCCTAAGTATACCTAAGACTGAATCTTGGGTCCCTGGCTGTCTTCTTTTCTCTTTCTGCTTCTTTCCATGAGTAATAGAAAATAACCAGTGATCCAGAGAAATGGAAATTTCCACTTGTAGCACTTCTGGGCTCACTCTCCCAACTCATACTCACTTTGACAGGTTGCATTCCCCACAGAGTAATGACTACTGCTCCCCTAAGGATTCCAAGGTTAACCTGAGGGATTGATGTTTTCTAACATTTTTGCTCACAAGCCCCCATCTGGTATGGTTTGCAATGGTCATCAGATTTAATTTGCTTTTAGAAAGGGCATTTACTAAGCAGTTACAATAAGGATAGTTGTTACATAAACATCTCTCAAATCCTGGAGTGCACTCTCCCATTGTACATACCAGTTCTCTGGAAAGAGTGGTTTCTCATTTAGAGACCACATGATGTCAAAGGGCAAATGTATAGCTCCTGGTTGCTGGAAGTTATTGTCTCCAATTCCTTACAAAATTCCCTTTAGGTACAAATCTCAGCTGGACTCTAAGGATTTTTGCACTTGTAGACTGCTAACGCTGCCATTCCTCTGAGTATTTACTTTGTCCTCTTTGTGTTTCTCATCTCCCAATGTAGAATAGAGAATTGGACACTACTTCTCCACAGACACTGCTTCCAATGATAATTCCTAATTTTTCAAACTTTTATGGTTCAGGTCATGAACCACTTGTCCCCCCCCCCACCCAGGTGGCCTTCATTAGAGCATCTTTAGCCTCCTGCTGCTCTGTATGATTCTTAACTGGCTCACTGTATTTTACTTAGGCAATTGGGTGTGTGGATTCTTTCATGCAGTCACAAGATATGCCATGCAGAGTATCATCCACTTTCATCCAAAGACCAAAAAGCCCTATTCCTCTCAAACTGATTCAGGACTTGTTTGTACACTTTTCATTGATTGAGTCACTTAAGATGCCTGGGTCTTCTGTGATTACATTAATTGTGGTAGTGTGGAAACCCTGACTTTTAGAAGTCAAGGCAACTATATCATCAATTTGAGAATTGCTGAGTTCCCAAGTCACACCACCCAGAAAGTTGGGAGTGAGGTCACCAAGTATTTTGGTCTTTGTGACAGAGGTGTGAACTGTTAGCATCTAAACAGCTCAAATGAAATAATGGATGTGAAAGTAATCCCTTTGCTCATTCAAAAAAGTTGTACACACCCACAGGATATTTTATTATAAATTCTGCCGCCTCAAGCTCAAAATGTATTGTTGAACATTTCTGGGACTTTGGAGGACCCCCTTGTTCTGCCTCCCCTTCCACCAGAGTTTGCTTTGTTCCCACATTGGGCAATAGATTAGTAGTCAGGGAGACCTAGTTCAAATTTTACCTCAGACACTAGCTGTGTGACTCAAAGCAAATCACTGAATTGATCTGTGCCAGTTTTTTCATCTGACGAATGAAGGGAGTGGACTTCAAAGTCTCTCCCGGTATTAAATCTTTAATCTTATAGCTTGTGAACTCATGACTATAAGGCCTCCTACAGCTTTAAATCCTATTTTCCTCCAGGAACTAGTGGCTCAGGTGGCTTGTGGTTCTTTACCTAAAGCAGGTATATACATCAGAAAGGGGAAATAAGAAGCAGATTAGAGGAAGCACAAGATGGTAGAAAAACTATTGACTCAGCTTTGTCACTTATTATTTATGTGACTGTGGGTAAGCCACCAAAGCTTTCTGCCTTCAGTTTCCTCATGATAGCACTATCTGACAACTAGGTTGCTTTAAAGTTGGAGCTTTTCTAACCTGCAAAGAGCTATAGAAATGTACATTATAATAATCTGCATATATGACTTGATCCTACAGGTGCTGAATAGAGAACTGGGAATTTCTGTAGCAATGCTTCCATGACAAGCAAGGGTTCTAGATGAGAGGGGTCAAACATGCGTCCATGGAGCCACCTACACTCCTGAGTACAATCAAAATCGGACTAAAATGTAAGTGGGACCAAAAAAAATGTAAGTGGGAATATTTAACAAAATAAAAATACAGTAAAGTGTAGACAATGTTGGTATTTGGTTTTCTATGTTACTAGGTGGCACTGGGGATTTCTATGAACAGTTTAAAGGTCCTCTTGACACCACTGTTCAAAGGAAACCAAAAGTAAACATGGTTCTTCATGTTCTACATCTCTTCATTTTCTTCCCAGATGCTTTCCCGTTCTCTATTGGTTTTTCTTTTTATTCCTGGCTCTGATAGCTCCCTATTCAATGTTATAGACATAGATTTGGAGTTGGAAGTGCCATACCATCCAATCCCCTTATTTTAAAGATGAGAAAACTGAGATACAGAAATGTGCCTAGAGTCACACAGAAGTGTCTCAGGTAGAATTTGAACCCAGGTCTCCAACTCTACTCTATCCATCATATTGGAGTCTTAAACAGATTAAAAACAGTCTTAAACACTGGAGTCCTATAATATTTTATTTTGGAAGAGCTACAGGTGAAACTAGCCCTGGAGATGATACTGACTATATAACCAGGCATTCGGGGATATAAATCTTAGATAAAGAAGGAAATGATCTTGAGAGATCATCTTATTCTTTCCCTCTGTCCTTTAGGCTACACCCAACCTATCCCAGACAGGAGTGCCTTGATCTTTTTTATTTATTTCAAGCCAAATTCCTACTAGAGTGCTTATCAATACTAGAGTAACCTAAATACTATGAGTACTAGAATACTCTTAAATCAAACCATGAAACCACGATATAGACCTTGACCATGGGAGCATCTCTTTTCACTTTCCCTTGATTGTTCCAGTCAAACAGCTAACAACTCTGTCACTCATGGGTCTCTCTCTCTCTCTCTCTCTCTCTCTCTCTATGTGTCATTCTCTCTCTCTCTCTCTCTCTCTCTCTCTCTCTCTCTCTCCTTCTTTCCTTCCCTCCCTTCCTTCCTTCCTCTCTGTCTGTTTCTCTCTGAATCTGTCTCTACCTCTCCGTATCTCTCTCTCTGTCTCCTTCTGTCTCTGTCTCTCTTCCTCTTTCCCCCTTTCTCCTCTCTGTCTTTCTGTTTCTGCCCCCTCTACTCCATTTCTTATATGCATCTCTTCCTCTTAAGAAGTCAGCTCAGCTCCTGTCCATTATCCATCTTAAATTCTTCCAGTTGTCACTAGAGTGGGAAGAGAGATTGGTAGAAGAGTGATCAGAGGAGAAACCTAAGCCCCTTTTGCCAAGATGACCTGATGTGAAGGATTTTTGGGGAATTCTCTCCAAATCTTCACTTAAGTTTTGGACACTGCTGCTGGTAGGAATTGAGACTGGCTGACAAAGCAGTATGGAGGAGAATCCCCTTCTGCCTTGTTCTCTTGCTCAGACAGGGACTTGGTCCTCTTATGCTAAAGTTGTCATTCAGTCTTGCTTGTTTACAAAGGGTTAGAGTCAGAAGAAAAAAAAACTTCCATTCAAGGCTATCTCCTTCAGTAAGTACTGCTTGACTAAACCATGCCCACTCTGATTTAAAACCACAATTTCTGACCCAGTCCTCCCTATGCTGCCCTAGGGTAATCATATTTATTTTATATTTGACTTGACAGTAATGAGGCTATGGATGGCTTATGGGATGAGTGTCCTTACTTTATATGCAACACACTGCTTAAGGATACCAGGTGGTTACTTAGTGGTCTTTCTCACCTCTCCTCCAGATTCTAAAGTCCTCCAGGGAATGGGGTATCTCTGTGCTATAATATCTGGGAATGTTCCACAAAAGAAAGGCTGACTGATTGCAAGTATGGGGAGCAGGGGTGTAAAATGAGCCAAAGGCACTAATATATGGGCACTAGTTGTGATAACACATGTATTTAACTTTGCTCCACCCCCTGTATATAGAGAAGAGGATAAGAATGGGCCAGATGTCAGTATGGTCATCCAGGAAGGATCATGTGAAATATCACCAATGTATTCAACATATTCGCTGCTGTTCAGAGTTTTCTAATGGAAACAGAGAAATATGCAGAGAGTGTAGTTTATCTTCAAAGAATTTGTTATACTTCCTTTAAGGGGGGGGAGGGTATGGCAGGTCTATCACTAATTCAATTCATCAAGAATTATTAAGATTTAATTCTGGGCAAGTCACTGTTGCAATAATAATACCTAGCATTTATAGACCCCTTTAAGGTTTGAAAAGAACTTTACAAATATTATCTCATTTTATCCTCACAACAACTCTGGGAAGTAGGTTCAATTATTATTTTTGCAGAGATGAGGAAGGAGAACGTTCTAGAGGTGAAAATGCTCAGAGATGAAAAAATTGAGTGTCTCATCCATGGAACAGCTAGGAAGCCATTGTCACTGGACCTAAGAATGCAGGACAAGGAGTAAGGTATGAGAAGACTAGAAAGGTAGGAAGCCTTTCAACCAATCTATTTGTTGTTGGTCATTTTCTTCAAGAGTACTGGAGTGGTCACTGGGGACTTTTCACCTTGCTCAAGTCAGATAGCTCTGACTTGGTGGGACCCAGGACTACTTAGCCAGGACTGCTTACCTGAACATGAGCACTTTGAAAACAATGTGTTCTCACCTACCCTGGAAAGAAAAGAAAGCACAAAGTAGAAAAGTAGGACCCCAGACACAAGTTTTTCTAGTTGAATCCTTCTCCATAACAATAGCAAATAATAGCTAAAATTTATAAAGCTCTTACTATGTGTCAGTCCCTTTGCTGAGTACTTGACAATTATTATTTTATTTGATCTTCACAATAACCCTGGGAGGCAGGTACTATCATTGTCCTCATCTTATAGATAAGGAAACTGAGCCCAGGAAGACATAGTGAAACTAGGCTCTTTTGAGTGAGGATTAGGAAAGATGGTGTACAAGCTTGCAATCTCTGTTCTTACAGAGTACAAAGAGTTCTGCCCAAAAGTTGACCAGCTCACACCTTTGCTTTTGAAAAAGAAAAACCTTGATTTTAATGAGGAAGAGGTGGTGGTAGGAACAGGGCATGTTGAGAGAGTCTTAGGAAAAGGTAAAATAAGATGTGACCCACAATTGACATCAACCACTGTCCCAGTTCTTCTCTGGATGACAAGACCCTTGTATAAGACTCATGGAGTATAGTGCTTCCTCAGGCCCTCCAGCTGAATTATTAGATAATAGCTCTCTGCAGCTGTCCTACAACTGGACTGGGGAACCATTCATTATCTCTTTTGCTTCCCTGCTGATAAAAAGAAAGACAGAGGGCTAGTTCAAGGTCACTCAGGGGCCATCCTCTCTCCCCATTCCCCTCCAGGAAGAAATGTGGATTACCAAAGAGCTCTAACCATACAAAAGAGGCACAGTGATTGGGAGTGGGGTAGTGGGGGTCTAGCAGACCAGACAATTTGTAGATGGTCAAGGCTTTTAGACTTCTCATTCTTTCATGATGATCTCACCTTCCAAGAGATGGGAGGAGGGAAACAGCCATTCAATTCAACATTTATCAAATAACTAGGAGAAATTCAGTCCAATTTACCTTGTACCAAAATATTATCAGAGCCATAAAGGAAGGGGAATTGATCAGAGTTCTCCCAGACCAATTTAAAGAATTCCTCAATCTACCTAATGAAATTACAGTGTCTGAGCCTTTATTTGTGGTTCTCCAAAGGATACTTCCTCATGGTCTGTGGGTGTACCCATTATCACATGGCTGATAGAACACAAAGAACTCAACATGATCCACTGTCTGGGACTCATGAGAACCAACGTTTGTTAGTGGAGATATCTCTGTCTCTCTCTTTCGGTCTCTGTCTTTCTCTGCTTTACTCCTCCATTTGGTAAAAGAACCTGTGTCTATACACTTTCCTTCTCCAAAGAGCAGTTTACATTACAAGCTTCAGAAGAAGTACATAGCAAAAACAAACTTTTGGTACAAGATGTAATTCATGGACAGTGTTCCTGATCTCCAGCCTCTCCTAAGTGTGGGCGGTGAAGTGAGGGTGGGACGTGAATTCCCTAGGCAACATGATCCCAGGATCTAATCTTGTAGACATAGAAGGGAAATTTCCTGGGTAGTTCCAACTTTGGAGGTTGCATTGTGAATAAACATAAGTTTCAGAGCTCCCAAGTTCGAGAGTTAAGCAATCAGACTTTCTGGAGAGATAAGGAGATTTCCTGATGCATCATGTTCCTTGGAAAAGGAAAAGAGTTACCCACACAGCAGTGGGCAGTGTCCTACTTTGAACCCAAAGCCAGTGAATTATTTGCCCAGGTTAGGTTCCATGAAAGGTAGATTATTTGTTCAGCAGCCCTTGAAGTAGGTTTTTACCTTTCGGGAGAATCTAAACCACAGGGTCTAGAGACGTGTAGGACCTTGTGGGAAAAGAACTCAATGGAATGCCAAATTTTTTCCCTAATAGTAACATCAAGTTCACTTCCTGTCTAGGACAAACAGATGGGCTATTTCAATGTTTTATTATATATACAGTATTTTTCTTTATTGGCTTTGGGGCTCCTGACAAGTCCTTTGTATTTTCTGTGTTTACCTTGGGGTAAAATAAAATCTGACCTATATCCAATTTGCATTTGCTATATTGAATGCTTGTACAGGATCTGGGACACCTTTCCCCCTTATGTTTAGAGAAACCTAGCCATAAGTACCATGAATATACTGGAAATTTATTCGGAGTAACTCCAGTTGGTAGCTCATGGTCATGGGTTATATTAGTGAAAGGCTCATTGGAAAAGAGAGGCAGCATCCAGGCTCAGAAAGATTTGGGTTCAGATATTACTTCTGATAAATAATGCCTCTGTGATCTTGAGCAAATCACTTAACCCCTCAGAGCCCGAGGCAACTCTACAAGACCATGAATTGTGAGCCAGGTCCCCATCTGGATGGTCATGGGCTATCTCCTCATCTGGAGGTTTCTCTACAATAAAATCATGGGTCTAATAGTAACAACAACAATAATTGCGGAAGGAGGTCTGGAATTCTCTGTAGGTTCTAATTAGCTTTCACACTTTATTGTTATTTAACCTCTGTCTGCCTCAACTTCCTTAAATGTGAAATGGGAATAATCATAGCAGCTACCTTATATTGTTGTTGTGAGGAGGGAATGAGATAATGTTTGTAAAGTACTTAGCACAGTGCCTGGTTCATCTTTGGGCAATGAATACATTCTTGTTCCCTTTCCCCTCCTCCTAGTGTAGAGAAAACTGCATGTGTATGTGATCTTGGGTTAATAAATCAAGGAAGGAAAGGAGAAATAGTAGGGGAGGCCTAAAAAGGATTACTTCAATTATCCCTCTGAGTAAGTGGAATATCCCTCCTCAGGGTCTCCTACTTTTAAGTAGCTCCAAGGAAGACAGTTCCTGTACCATACAAATGGAAGACTCCATCAATGCCCAAGTATCTCCACTGTGATAGCTCAAGTATGTTGCTTATTTGCCGCTTGGGTCTGGGGTAGAAGAAATATTTTCTCTAGGGGTAAAGAATGAGTGTGGATTGAATGGCATCTTCAAGCCTCTCCGTTTATGTGTGTCCATGTGTCTGTAGGCAGTGGGGCAATAAAGACTATTAACTAGATGGCATATAAGATAGAGAAATGCATCGGCCTGTGCTCTGATGGTGTGAATGGAGGAAGCTGAGGCATCCCTGAGGGAGTCGTCTGGAAGGCACCCCATGCTGTCATTTTCACCAGGCCTCTCCTTCTCCAGCCACCACCCTTTAAAGGAGCTCGTGACGCCTTCGAGCAGCCTCTGACAAAGCTGTTCCCACACAGTCTTGTGTGGTTTGGAGCCCTGCAGAGGTTATGGAAAGCTTGTCTAGTCTCCTTGTTTGTTTTCCGAGTCAGGCTTGGAAAGTTTGTGTCGGGCAAATCCTGGCGTGAGATGGGAGCATATTGGTGTTTCAGCCTATTGTGTGTGTATGTGTGTCGGGGAAGGGATGTGAGGATGGGAACTGGAAAAAAACACTTGTTAAATGGCTACTCTAAGACCCTTGCCCATTTTGTCCACCCCGGTCCCCTGTCATTCACCAGAGCAGCATACTAAATGGTATCAATGGTGCCATAGTAGATAGAGTGCTGGGAATAGCTGTGTCACAGTCTGTTTGCCTCAATTTCTTCATTTATAAAATGGGGATAATAGTACCTACCACCCAGGGTTGTGGTGAGGATGGAATGAGACAACAGTTGTAAAGCACTTAGCCCAGTGCTTGACACATAATAAGTACTTTATAAATGTTATTAGTTATTATAGGTGACTGAGAAAAACAATTTCCTCAGGTCATGCGAGACTGGCCTTGGTGGGGAAGTAGGAGGGAGGTATTATTTGGGTGCTGTATTGTTGTGAAGTCCCTTTTTTGTAAATCTGGGTTTCTTGACCTAAGATTCTTGGATCCCTAAGGATCCATGAATAAATATAAAGGGGTCTGTGAATCTAGATGGGAAAAATGACATCTTTCTTTCAGTATAAATAGTTTCCTTAGGGATCCTGTGTGTTTTCTCTTATGCATTTAAAAACATGATTCTGACAAGGAGCCCCTAGGTTTCACCAAATTGCCAGTCGTCCGTGAGACACACAAAAAATCACCAGTCCTTGCTGTAGAGTATCATCAGAGATCATAGTCCCAAGATCTGTCCTGGTCAGACTTCATTTGGAGTGTTGGGTTCTGTACTAGGCACCATATTTTAAAAAGGGCATTAACAAACTGAAGAGGATAGAAGGAAGGTCAACCAGGGTCATATATGACCTCAAGTCTATGCCATATAAGGATCAGTTATTGGAACAGAGAAGGTTAACCTCTCTTCAGCTGCTCAAGCAACCTTCCCAAAGCACCACAATGACTATGTCACTCTCCCTACTCCATAAACTCTAATGACTCCTTCTTATCTTGAGGATTAAGTATACTGTTCTGTTTGTCTTTTAAAGTCATTCACAACCTTACTTCTCTTTATCTTTACTGTCTTGTTCTTCTCCTTGTATTCCACATTGACTTTCTAGCTGTTCCTCATACATGATATTTCATATCCTAAAAATGGAGAGTAATGTTAGTCTTTTTACTGGTTGTCCTAGAATTCTTCCCCTTCTTTTGACCTCTCTTGATTTCCTTCAAGACTGAGCTCAAATCACTTTCTCAAAAGACTAGAAAAGTGTGCATACTCTTTGATCCAGCAATACCACTTCTAGATCGATAACTCAAATAGATTTTTTTTTAAAAAAAAAGGGGTGGGGGAGGAACTATTTGTACCAAAAACATTTATAGCAGCTTTTTTGTGGTGGCTTTGAATTGAAAATTGAGGGGATATCCATTGGTTGGGGAATGGATGAAAAAGTTGTGGTATATGATTCGGATGAAATATTATTTTTCTATAAGAAATGACAAGCAGGATGATTTCAGAAAAACCTGGAAAAACTTACATGAACTGATGCAAAGTGAGGTGGGCATAACCAGGGGAATGCTGTACCCAGTAACAGCAATATTGTACCATGAAGAATGTGAGTAACTTAGCTACTCAGCAATACAATGATCCAAGATAATTCCGAAGGACTCATGTTGAAGCATGCTATCTGCCTCCAGAGAAAGAACTTATATTGATTGGATGCAAACTGAAGCATACTATTTTCCTGTCTTTCATTCTTTGTTTTAATGAGTCTTCTTGTACAAAATGACCAATAAGGAAATGTTTTACATTATTGCACATGTATAACCAATATCAGATTGCTCACCATCTCAGGGAGGGGTAGTGGAGGTGTGGAGGAGGGATAGAATTTGGAAATCAAAACTTTTTTAAAAAATTAAAAACTATTTTAACATATAATTGGGGAAAATAAAGTATTGTGTATAAACAAGGCTTAGCTCAAATCCCACCTTCCATAGGAGGTCTTTCAAATATCTGCTCATCCCCAAACTAGTGCCTTCTTTCTGAGATTGTCTTCCATTTATGTTACATATATTTTGCCTGTACATAGGAAGTTGTTTGCTTGTTATCTCCCCCATTCGAATGTGAGTTCATTCATGAGGAGAACCATGTTTTTGCCTTTCTTTATTGCTCCAGCACTCTGTCTCTTCAGCAGAGTGAATGGCATATAGTTTGTGCTTCATAAATGCTTGTTAACTGACTGACTAGAAAAAGAGAAGACGCAGAGCAGACAAGTTAGGAGCACTATCTTGACGTATCTGAAGGGTGATCATGTAGAAGAGGGCTTACACTTGTTCTGTGTGACCAAGAAAACAGAAATAGGAATACCATGTAGCAGATGCAAAAGGGCTTGATTAGCTAATGATGCTCCCCCAAATTTATTAATAATGTAGATGGTTATTCATGTAAGACAAAAAATTTAAAGTACTTAGAGCTATCCCAAAAATGGAATATGTTGCCTCAATAAGAAGTGAGTTTCCTTTAACTGAAGATCTTTATTTTGTATGTTACAGTGGGGGTTATTTGTCAGCTATGGATTGAACTAAGAAGATAAGTCCCTTCCAACTCTGTGGCTTTGTTATTCTTTCTACAACCAAAGTTGGAAGTCCTGAGCTAGGAGATCTAGTCCTGGTTGATCATTTCCCCTAGTGTGTCCTAGAGCACATAACAGCTATTTTTTCACCTGAAAATGATGGCCCTTGCCCACCTCCCTACTACCTCACTGAGGGTGCTGCAAGAATATGGAAAGTGAAGATCATAGGTAGATAGAATTTATAATCAAAAAGGATCATCCTTATGCACATGAAGAACCTGAAGCCCAGAAAAGTGAATTGTTTTCAAACATATAAAAGAATATGGGGCAACTAGGTGGCACAAAGTATAAAGCACCAGTCCTGGATTCAGGAAGACCTGGGTTCAAATCTGACCTGAGACATTTAACACTTACTAGCTGTGTTACCCTGGTCAAGTCACTTAACCCTCATTGCCCCACAAAAAGAAGAAATATGCATAGAAACTGCAGGAGAGGCCTTTCACCAAGGGCAAGACTAGAAAAAAAATTCTTGATTACAATATCTGGGAAATTCAATAGAATTCGTTATTGCTACAAGACAATAGGACATTTCTTTCTCTAGATATCTTTGAGAGTAGGAAAGACATCTCAGCTTACATGGAGGCCAGAAACAAGAAGAAATTCCTTCATTCCTTCACTCCCTCCCTCTCTCCTTCCTTCCTTCCTTCTTGAATTAATCCAAATAAGCATAGATCCATTGAATAAAATGAGTATCCATCTATCATTGCAGTTAGCCAGTTACTGGATCACTAGGCTGAGGCTACAGGGAGTAGAAACCTTCATCAATCTCTATCCTTTATCTGCCTTTGCAGTTTGTCCTTGGCTTAGTACCCTGGGGTTCTCCATTACACAACAGGCATACTAGGCTATTGGTGCTTCAATTTTACCTCCATCTCAGATTTCCGAGGAACATTTCTATTACTTATTCTAGACTAAGGAGTCTTCCTCAGAAGGGAGTTATGAAGTAAAAATACTGCTCAGTGTATATGTATGAATCAGGTACAGGCAGTTTTATTTCCACTCAGAAGGGAATTGTTGGGCAATAAAGAATTATAGAATAATTACAATTAGTTGACAGGCTACTATGTAAACCTCATTGAAACCTACTCATTTTCTATTCATTTCCTCTCCATTGGTTACAGCCTAATCAATGACATGGGGGTTCTTTCCTTTCTAGTTGTTTCTCCTTCTGAGATCAACTCTTTCCCTCTTGGCTGGTCGGTGTCAATGAATCTTTCTGCCTCTGCAACTGCTTTAGGAGCTAATACCCTAATGCTGAAGTATCCTGGGAAGGAGAAAGATGCCAGCTGCCTTTGGAGATTTCCCAAGGTCCTGGAGCAATGGAAAGAAGACCCAGACAGGAGGCAGCCCCATTCCAGACATAGGCTTGACTGTTGTTGTTATTTAGTCATTTCGGTCATGTCCAACTCTTCATGACTCCTTTTGGGGTTTTCTTGGCAAAGATACTAGAATCATTTGCCATTTCCTTTTCCAGCTCATTTTATAGGAAACCAAGGCAAATAGGGTTAAATGACTTGCCCAAGGTCACACAGCTAATAAGTGTCTGAGGCCGGATTTGAACTCAAGTCTTCCTAACTCCAGGCCTGGTCCCCTTAGAGAACTATGAAGGCAGAGTTTGTACCTGATAGAGATAGAGGAAGACTCTTCTTACTGGAGCTGAGAGAATCATCCTTAAACCTCAAGTCTATGAGGAAAGAGAGACCTGAGGGACTCTATTAGAATCATCATGGAATTCTGACTTGGCAATCAATTAAAAGTGCCCTTATGACAATTAAGAATTTAGAGCATAGTTACACTTTCTCTGAATTCAGGAAAAAGGACCTCTCCATCACACATTCCCGGGGGATGCTACATTATGATCAATTACAATATTATTATTACTCAAAGACTAAGAACCTTAGAACTGGAAGGGTTCAATTTAAGTACCTAACACATAGTAGGATATTTAATAAATTTAATAAATGCTTTACCATTATTTTATAGAGGAGAAAAAAGGCCAAGAGAGATCACAGCAAGTAATGGAAAGAGCCAGGATTTGAACTCCTTCCTTGCTCCATGTATTCTCCTTTCACCAGTATAGCCCATAGAAGTTGATGGGAGCTTTGAGCCTGCTTAAAGGAAATTCTGAAGCAGCCTACAAGAAGTCTGTCTAAAAATCCATGACCCCTCTGTGGTTTGGCTGTGTTTTCTATGGAGTCCCTAACTCCTTCCTCCCAGACACTTCCTTTTGCCTAAATCATCTGTCCCTGCCGTCATAGGAAGCCCCTCAGAAGTGGATGCCATGGGACTAAGTCTAGACAATGGAGAGGAAAGGTTTGTAGCTACTAGATCTCAAGAAAGGTCAGAACACAGAGAGAATGTGTGTGCATTTGTGCCTCTGTGTGTGTGTGTGTGTCTATTCGTGTATGTGTGTAGATTGTTGTCTGGCTTGTGGGTCATTGGGCTTAGGGACAACCATTCAGAACATTTGAGTGTTGAGGTATTTTCCTAACTCTTTCAGACTGCATGATCTTTTAAGGTCAGATGACCATGTCTTTTAAGGTGAGAGAACCATTTATCTTCCCAGTGTTGACAGATTAGCCTCTGAGTTCAGTGTAGCAGAAAATATGCTAGATCTGGAGTGAGAGGAAACAGTTTTAAATACTGATCTGCCACTCACCACCTGTTAGACCTTGGGTAAGTCTCAGCCTTATTGAGCCTCAGTTTGCTTACCTTTAAAATGAGAGTTTGAGGATGGATGATGTCCAAAGTCCTGTCCAACTATCAATTTAGAACCCTTTGTTATTAACTGACTGGCTAATGACTAGAATTTGTGTCCAGGATATCACTAGGGTAAGGCAGTGGCCTGATATTAGGAGGAGAATGAAGTGTGTGTGTGTGTGTGTGTGTGTGTGTTGGAGGAGGTAGGGTGGAGAGGAAAGTTAGTAAGTCCCTGATGTTCTGTCCCGTACAATCTCAAAGAGAATGCTTAGGGAAACAAGAGTACTGACAGTAAATTAGTAATGCTATTTAGTCAATAAACAAGCCTTTATTAAATGCCTATTCGTACCAAGCCTGGTACTAGGCACTAGAAATACAAAGGAAAAAATGAAATAGTCCTTGCCTTAAAGGAATCTGCAATCAGTTGGCAGAGTGTACATGTGTATATCTATCTATCTAAAAAAATATACATATACATATACATGTACATATGCATATGTGTACATGCATGCATACATACAAAATGTCAGAAGAGTACATATATGAGCATATGTAATACATGTATACACACCTAAATACATATATCTATAAATTATGTCAGCAGATACATTTATATATGTATACATACATATATATACACATATAAATACAAAATAAATTTTAAGTAATTGAATAGGGAGTATTAATTATTTTTAATTCAATTAATATTTTTAAAATGTAGATTATGAGTTTATAAGAAAGGACTTCAAAACTATCTCAATATAATCACTCCAAATCATATATTGTCCAAATGTAAACTGGTTGAAAGATTTTAAAAATTAAATAATTATAATTAAGTAATTGAGTAATTGAGATGTGGGAAGGAGGAGGGAACAGACATTTATTGAGTGTTTACTATTCAAGGCACTGTACTACACAATTTATAAATAATATCTCCAATTACTCTTAAAAGTAGGTGCTATTATGACTCCCATTTTACAGTTAAGGAAACTGAGGGAGAAAGAAGTTAAATGACTTGACTAAGCTCACAGAGTTAGTATGTGTCTGAGGCTGGATTTTTACTCAGGTCATCCTGATTCCAAACATTTCCAAATACTGGCAACTGGAGGAATCAGGAAAGGTATCATGTAGGAGGTGGTGATGACACTGACATATGAAAGCAGCTAGATATCCCCAGAAACAGATGAGGAGGGAAGACATCCCATATGTGGGGGATAACCATTGCAAAGGCACACAGATGGAAACTGGGGTATTTGTGTGAGGCACAGCAAGTTGTTGTTTGTCTCCACCAAGGAGCTCATGGAAGGGAGAAATGTACAATTAGGCTGGCACGGTAGGCTGAAGCCAGGTCGTAAAGGACTTTGAATACTAAACAGAAGAATTTATATTTGATACTACTTATAGTAGGGAGCCATTGGAGTTTATTGAGTAAGAGTGTCAAGGTCAGACATTTAGGAAAACTCTGCACCTGTGTGGAGGAGGGAATAGACAAAAAACACTTGAAGTAGGGAGACCAAAAAAAAAAGTTTTCTATTGAGTCCAGATGGAAGGTGTTGAACTTGGATATTGGCAGTGTGAATAGATAGAAGGGAGTAGATTTAAGAGATGGTCTGCAGGTAGAATCATTAAGTTTTGAAAAATGATTGATACATTATCCTGTTGGTATCTCAAAACCAGTAATAATGTGAATGTCCCAACCCTAATACCTGACTCATATATCAGTTAAGGCACTGGTCTTAAACTCAATTAATTTGTCCCTAATTCTTCTTATTATTTTTAATTCAGTTTTTATTTTATTTTTTCTTAATTGCATATTAAAATGTTTAACATTCACTTTTTAAGAATTTTGGGTTCCAAATTCTCTTCTTCACCCCACCCCCTTAAGAAAGCAAGCAATTTAATATAGATTATACATGTGCAGTCATGCAAAGCATATTTCTGTAGTAGCTATGGTACAAAAGAAAACACAAAACAAAAAGCAAGAATTATATGGAAAGTGAAAAATGGTATGCTTCAAGGCTTCTGTATGCATTCAGTTCTTTCTCTGGAGATAGTGTGCTTCATCACAAGTTCTTTGGAATTGACTTGGATCATTATATTGCTGAGAATACAGTGTCATTCAGAGGTGATCATTGTAAAATATTGCTGTTACTGTGTACAATGTTCTCCTGGTTCTGCTCATTTCACTTTGCATCAGTTCATATAAGTTTTTCCAGGTTTTTCTGAAACTATCCTTCTCATCATTTCTTATATTTAGCACAATGGTATTCTACTATAGTCATATACCACAGCTTGTTCAGCCATTCCCTAGTTGATGGGCATTCTCTCAATCTCCAATTCTTTGCTATCCCAAAAAGAGCTGCTATAAACATTTTTGTGCACATAGCTCCTTTTCCTTTTATTTGCCCCTAATTCTCTTTCCTGCATTTCTTCTTTTTCTAAGGCTCTATTTCAGTTACTTTAGCTTTTTGAAATTGCACATACATCTTCTAGGCCCCATGTGACAATAACCTGTGAACTGTCACAGGAAAAGAGAAGGCATCCTTTTGGGCATGCCAGATCACTACAAAAATCATAACTATCTCACCTCCCTGGATAGGTCTTGTCTCTAGGGGGCATTCTAGACTCTTGACTAGCAGAATGGAATGTGGTTGGCAGTCAGGCATAGCTTCATCATAATAAGCCAGCTTTAGAGTTCACATACAAAGGAACTTGTCAGAGTTGAAGGAGTAACAAAAAAGGGACCTGAATGAGGGCTGGGCAGGCAGCTTTGGAGGGGAGAAAGGGGTATTGGAGTGGGAGAGAGTGGCAAGTAGAGGATAGGGGAGGAGAGAATAAAGAATAAGGACTGTCACAATGCAGCTGTGTTCGTGGCTGTTGGACACAGACCAGTCAGCAGAGATGCTGGCAGTCTGTTAGGCTCAGTCAATTTTGGAATTGCAAGGTGCCACGGTGGCATCAGGGACGATGCCAGCAAGCAGTCCTGGATAGCCTGCCTCCAGCATGCAGCCATGGTAGAAATGAATGAATTGAGTCCTGCCCTGTCCATCTTGGAGAGAGCCTTCCAGCACTGTAAGATCTCCAGCTTTTCCCAACCCTTATGGATGAATGGGAAAGGGAGGAGGGAGATAGGTGCATCCTTACAGAGAGGTGACTAGTTAATGACAATGGTATCCAATATTCCATCTAGAAAGATAGGAATGGAAGTGTGCCTATGGGGGACAGTGAGGGTGGGGAGTCTCTCAGGCTTCTTCTTAACTGTACTTACAAATGTGGTCTGGAAAAATCAGAGTGGATCAAACTTGGATTGGTCTCAGCTGTGACCAGCTGGCTAGGACCATGCTACCCAGCTCTGGGAGGACTGAAGACTTGAGCGAGGGTAAACATTGAACATCACAAGTACTCAGGCAGAGTTTTAATGAGGAAAGAAAGAGTAAGAAAAAACCAAAAAAAAAAAACCCAAACCCAGCTGAACAGACATTCATATTCTCTCTCTCTCTCTCTCTCTCTCTCTCTCTCTCTGTGTCTCTGTCTCCACACACCCACACCCACACCCACACCCACACACCTGTAGCCAAAGTCAAATTAAAAGAACTATAAGACCAGAAAAACCATAAAAAGAAACTACATGGGGAGCAATAAAAGAAGGATAGCAAAGGTGGACCAAAATGTCCAATATCAAGCTCAGTATCTGATGGGAAACAAAATGGAAAATAGAACCCTAGGCAGGGGATGAAAAGGTGAATCTGAAAGGAGCAGTCTCCCTTCCTCACCCCAAGCCAGTAATCCCTACAGCCAATAAGTATAAACAGTGCTGTCTGCATTCGTTCATTGGGTGAGGGTGATTTGTCCTTTAGTGCCAACGCCCCTCCCCAGTAGAGAGTGAGGGGAAGGGAATTGAAAGATTTTTGCCTGAAACCAACTAGATTAACTATTTCTGTCCAGCAATTAGCTATTGTTTCTTCTAACTAATTTCTGGACTCTTTAGAAGGCAAGTTCTTTTCAGTTTCCATTTTGAAGTAATGGTGTCCATTTTTTTAAAAGCATTATAATTTCTATCATTCTAAGGAAGCATGAACAAAACATTTTAGGCATGTAAAAGAAGTTGGTTCTTTGATAGCCTCCAGCCCTGAGTCATGATAGGATAGAAATGAGGGATAGTTGGAATAAAAAGAGATAGGGATTGTTGGAGTGAAAGGGGGGGGGGGAGGTCAGAGAGCAGTCTGGGCCAAGACTCAAGCAGGAAGACAACACAGTGTGGTAAGTAAAGAGCAATTTATTGAAAGTTATAGAGGAAGCTTAGGAATGCCAAGGCACAAAGCAGGACATGCCCTCACCATGCTCCACATACTCTAACCAGGACAGGTGCAGAACAATTCTTGGTATCAACACTAAGCCCATTGGCAAAGGATCAGTTACTTTCTAAGGTTGGGATACAAAATGGTATATCAACTGACTGTAGCTTCCTTCCTTCACTTTTGTGGTGTTTGAGGACCTCCTTTGTGGAGGGATATAGGACTTGGGTGATGTTGGGTTTTCTGTTGAGGGAATGTAATGGAATACTATTGTGCTATAAGAAATGATGAGCAGGTGGATTTTAGAGAAACCTGGAAGGATTTACATGAACTGATGCTGAGTGAGATGAGCAGAACTAGGAGAACAATGTACACAGTATCAACAACATTATGTGTCGATCAATTGTGATAGACTTGACTCTTCTCAGCATTACAAGGGTCCAAGATAGTTCTAAAGAACTCATGATGGAAAATGCTCTCCAAATCCAGAAAAAAAAGAACTGTGGAATCTAGATGCAGATTGAATCATACTATTTCTATTGTTTTTTGTTGTTGTTGTTGTTGTTGTTTTCTTTTTTGAGGTTTTCCCTTTTTGCTCTAATTCTTCTTTCACAGCATGACTAATGCAGAAATATGTTTAATGTGATTGTACATATATAACCAATATCAGATTACTTGCTGTCTTGGGGAGAGGGGAGGGAGGAGAGAGAAGGAGAAAAAATTGAAACTAGAAATCTTATAAAAACAAATATTGAAAACTATCTTTACATGTAAATGGAAAATAATAAAATACTTTTATGGAAAAAGAGAATCGAACAAGGTAAAAAGTGTTAACTGAAGATCAGAGGATCTAGATTCAAATTCGGTCTCTGACACTACCTTTGTAACTGAAGTCAACACTATCTTTTCTAGAAGAAGAGAGGGGAAGAATTTTTGTGTAGGGTATTCCTACACCAAGGAAAGCACCTATCCTTTATTTAGTGAAGACTTAGTTATAATAATGGCAATAACAACAATAACTACAATAATGAAAAAATAATATCTCATGTTCATAGAGTAGTTTAAAGTGAAAGAAGAGCCTTCAAATAGTTTTCATATCTATTGCATGTAGTCCTTAGTACAGTGCACAATGTAGATGCTCAATAAATATTTCTTAATGGATTGATTGATTGATTAATTCTCACAATCCTGAGTGGATGAGCAGGGCAAGGGCTACTATGTCCATTTTTACCATTTAGGAAACTGAGACCTAAATATAGGAATTGACTTTCCACAGATTACTTTGCTCATAATGACATGTTTGAGAGTAGAACCCAAGATTCTAGTCTGTACTGCACTTACTAACTGGGTGAACTTGGGCAAAACATGTCCTACAATTGGGCTTCAGTTTCCTTATCAGTAATCATGGAATTGAACTAGACCACCATTTCCTAAAATAACTTGGCCTAAGAATATTCAGGGAACTAACATATATTGATAGAAATTACAACAGCTCATCTGGGTGATATTATTGATGATGATGATGACGACGACAAAGATGACGGTGATGGTGATGATGAAGACCTCTAGATTTGTGATTTCTTTAGTCTAGGGGACCTCTGATAAGGTTATCCTCTGAGAAACCATTCTGCAAGTTCTAATCTTAGAGATTTGCTTAGGAAAATGAGAGGAATTACTTGTCTAGAGTCACACTTAAGGGTTTAAAGCCTAGTCTTGACTCTGGGGCCAGCTGTCCATCCACTGTTATGTCATATAGGCTCTTGGGAAGGTTATATACTTTCATAGTAGAAGGGAGTCAAAGAAATGTGACAGTAAAATTTGAGAGAATATTAAGCCTGTGATCTTTCTAAACAAATGCCATACTTAATAAGTTCTTTGCTGTATATGTAATTTAATCTATAATATTTTAGAAAGAAAATGTTCCTAGCACAGAAATGTTCTCATAAGACATAGAATAGTGTTCTATTTTTATCTTTTATAAAGGACATAACTAATTCTATCCAGTTGTATGTATGTATATAAATACATACATATACACATTTATGGTTCACAAAAATACACATTGGCTATCTATGTATGTATCTATGTGTCTATCCATATATGCATGTATGCATGTATGCATGTATCCATCTATCATCTCTCTCTCTCTCTCTCTCTCTCTCTCTCTCTCTCTCTCTCTCTCTCTCTCTCATCTATCTATCTAACTATACTTATTTAAGTCCCACAAGAGCCCCGCCATGGCTTATTTCTACATCCAGCATCAATCTGCCTCCTGAACTCCAGGTCCTCATTACCAAGTGCTTGCTGGACTTCTCCACCTAGATTTCCACTGACATCTCAAACTCATCATGTCCAAAAGAGAGTTCATTATCTTTTCCCTCTAAATCTTTATTGCCTCTAAACTTTTCTATTTTTGTAGAGGGTACAAACATTTTCCCAAACTGCCTTTAAATTCTCATATCACATTCTTCTTCTTCACAGATACTATGCTCTAGGCAGAATAGATTACTTTTTTCACTCCATTCACTTTTTTTAGCATTTCCTCTTACATCTCTTGCCCTTTCAAAGACTGTTTCCCATGCCTGGAATGGACTCCTTTCTCCTCTTGGCCTCCCAGCATCCTTAACTTCCTTCAAGACACAGTTCAACTTTCATCTCTTACAGGGAATCCTCTTTTTAAATAGCATACCACTGTGTGGTGTCATGGATAGGGAATTAATCTCAGAGCAAGGAAGCTTCAGTCACAGACTGGCTATACGGCATGGGTCAAATCACTCTACCTCTCAGTGTTCTAAGCTACTTTCTACGATGGTAATTTTCAGAGAAGGAAAGGAATTACCACATCCCTGAGTTCTTCTAAGTATGAACACAGGTCCAGTCTCTATCTTATTTATCTGGGTTCAAGCTTTATTCCCCAGTAGATGCAAAGTTTCTTAAGAATGCAAGCTTTAGAGGGCAGCTAGGTGGTTCAGTGGATAAAGCACCAGCCCTGGATTCAGGAGGACCTGAGTTCAAATCCGACCTTAGACACTTAACACTTACTAGCTGTGTGACCCTGGGTAAGTCACTTAACCCCCATAGCCCTGCAGAGAGAGAGAGAGAGAGAGAGAGAGAGAGAGAGAGAGAGAGAGAGAGAGAGAGAGAGAGAGAATGCAAGCAGTATTTTTTTGGTCTTTTTTTTAGTGAGGCAATTGGGGTTAAGTGACTTGCCCAGGGTCACACAGCTAGTAAGTATTAAGTGTCTGAGGCCGGATTTGAACTCAGGTACTCCTGACTCCAGGGCCGGTGCTCTATCCACTGCGCCACCTAGCTGCCCCTATTTTTTTGGTCTTTTAATCCCAAACATTTCACCAAGTGCCTTGCACCTATATAGATAAGGCTGTTTGATTGAATCAAGTGAGAGAACTAGAGCAGCCTTTTTATCCCCATTTCACAGATGAGGAAAGTGAGCTAGGAAGTGTCAGAGCCAGGACTAGAACTGTGGCCTCCTGATTCCCAGGTCCAGACATTTTCCAACTACATTACACTATGTGTTTCTAGGTGGGATGTATTGCAGGACTAATGTTTGTGTGAGATTGATAAAGCCAGAGAAAGATGGAATTTATGCTAAAAAAGACTTCCCCTAGGATGTGAAATTTAAGAAGAATTTAAAGAAGAGAAGTTTATCTGGAGGGGATACAAAAAGACACAAATGAGTAGAGGGTGAAGGGAAGGCAGGGAATTATTGACAAGTGGCGGAAGAAAAATATTAACAGGGTATTCAGCTACTCTCAAGAAATTAATTTTCATGAGGGTATTACTTCTCCCTGCTGCCTCCCCCTCAAAAAAAAGAGAGAAAACTATTTCTGACTGAAAAAACAGGTTTTCCTTGCTTGGCCTGTGTGAATTTTTTTTTTCATTTCTCTATTGCCTTTGCATTTGTGGACTTTGGCCAGGGCTAGTGCATTGCCAGCCTGCCTGGCACCAAGGGCCCCATGGGGTCTAAGGAACGCTGGAGTGGAAAGCATAGGAGAGAACTGGCTGCCTATTTCTTTACTGGTTGAAATTGAGAAGAAGTCTAGTAGTTCAGGAGGATTTTTTGTTTGGGGCTTGGAGAAGTGCATTGTGTTCGTCTGAACTTGGCAAGCTAGAATTGTAAAATCTTTGAATGAAGGAACACTGCAGAGGTCATGTCATCCATGCCCCCAGCTCTGGACCTTCCCCCAATCCAGACCTATGGGAGTTTTTTCCTGTTGCTGTTGTTGTTGTTTTTAAATCTCTAGCAAAAAGAAATCCTGCAATCATCTTTCATCATGGATTCCCAGTTCTATCAATTTAGGAGCCAAAGCTGGGGTTAGTTATATTAGGATTCCCATCCAGAATAGGAAGAAAGACTTAGACAAGGCCATTCATGCCATGGAATTTCTGGCTTGTCAGAGGAGAGATAGAGAATGGGAAAGGGAATTATAAGGATAGTGAATCATTGATAGGATACAAAGGGAAGCTATATGCTACTAGTTACAAGCCCATGTTTGTCAAGCATGTACAACAGGCATTAAATAAGTCAGAGAATCCCAGGGCTGGAAGGGACTTTGAGAGATTATAATGTTTATCCTCTAATTGTAAGAATACCTGCTTTTAAACCAACCTGGAAGAATCTCAGTGCCATTTTTTTTGTTCTTTATTTTAAAAATAAAATTTTATTGATGTTTCTATGTCTTACATTATAATATTATACCCAGTAGCCTTCTCCTTTCCACTCCCCCTCCCAAAGAGCCATCCATATACCAAACAGTATTTTTTCAAAGGAAAGAAAATCGGGGGCAGCTAGGTGGCACAGTGGATAAAGCACCAGCCCTGGATTCAGGAGGACCCGAGTTCAATCCGACTTAAGACATTTGACAGTTACTAGCTGTGTGACCCTGGGCAAGTCACTTAACTCTCATTACCCTGCCCCCCCCCAATAAAAAGAGAAGAAAGAAAGAAAAAAAAGAAAAAGAAAGATAATCAGCATAACTGATACACTGAAAAAGTTTGAAAACATTTGCAATGTGTAATAGTTGTGTACCTATCACTTCCACAAAGGGATCCATTGAGGATATCATCTCTCAACTCGACATTTGAGTTATGCTTGATTTTTATAATTGTGTTTCATTCAGTTTTGATTGTCTCGGTGTAGAGTTGTATCCACATTGTTGTCCTTACAGTGTATCATGTTTTCTTTCTTCTGCTTACTTCACTCTGCATCTTATCTTCTAGATATCACCATGCTTCTGTACATGTTACATTCATCATTTCTTACAGCCCTGTAATATTCTGTTACATTCATGTACCACAATAAATTTACCTATTTCCTAGTTGAAGGACATCTACTGTGAACATGGATACCTTGATTTGCTCGAGTCCCCCAGTTATCCAAGTAATCAGAACAACTATATGAGGACTGGCTGTATTGACTAAGGAATATCACTCTTTTAAGATAACCAACAATCCTTTGCAGGACCTAGAATAAACCTAGCTGGACATGTGTCAGTGCCATTCTTCTTCTTTTTTTTTTTTTGGTGAGGCAATTGGGGTTAAGTGACTTTCCCAGGGGTCACACAGGTAGTAAGTGTTTAGTGTCTGAGGCCAGATTTGAATTCAGGTCCTCCTGACTCCAGGGCCAGTGCTCCATCCACTGCACCACCTACTGCCCATCAGTGCCATTCTTAAAGAGGGAAAGATGAATTCCCAGACTCCTCACTGTTCTCTTAGTATTTTGACCTCTTTTGTAACATGTTGTCTCTGCTTCAGATGCTACCCTTCTTTCTTCCTGGTTCCCCTATTCTGTCCCTTCTTTGGAATTACCCCCTGTATGGGATCTTCCTTGCTACTTTTGGTACCTTTGCACAGCAGAGATGGGAAATCAGTAAGATCCCCTACCCTGTCCTTCAAAATCTGGACATCTTCCTCATTGCTGCCCCAGCTCTGCTGGTGGGACTGGACCATCAGAGAACTAGAGCAATTCAGACAATGAGGACATTCCTAATAACTACTTTATCCAGACTGTTTCCATCCCCTTTGCAACCAATAAGTCAATAGTCCTTGGCCCTTCCTCTTCCTCGGATGCCTGAAAAATCTCCATATGCAAGATCAGCATTCTGGATATCCTTCTCCCTTTGGAGATCCGGTGATGTCCTCCCCCCTTCTTAGATATGTGTAAATCCTGAGGGGTTCTTGCACCTGACCTTCTATGTTAGCACTCTCCCAAACCTAGCCTTCCTCCAGTCCTAAATCAGGAAGTCCTCTTAAGTGATCCAAAACATATGGTAAGAGGGAGCTGCTTGGGTCAACATTTGAATACGTTATTCTTGGTAAAATTGTCCTATGCAGCCTAGATGCTCATTCTAACACATCACGCAGTTCAGAGAGCTTCAGCACAAGATGAGTCTATGCTAGGCTCCTCTAAAATTCCTACATGAAAAAATAAAATAAAATAATTTTTTAAAAGTCCTACATAAGTGAAGCATCCAAGACTTTTTCTGAAACATGATTATTTTGGGGAGCTAGGTCAACCGTATAAATTAACCTATACCCTGTAAATGAGCTCCTTAGGGAAATTAGCAGGTAAAAATCATTTATTAGGTCCTAATTTAGTCTTGTCTTTCTTTTTTCCTTTTCTTTTTCCAGGCAATGAGGGTTAAGTGACTTGCCCAGGGTCACACAGCTAAGTGTCAAGTGTCTGATGCTGGATTTGAACTCAGGTCCTACTGAATCCAGGTACTTTATCTACTGCGCCACCTAGCTGTCCCCTAGTCTTTTCTTCATCATTTTCAACACTCTCAATTTGGAACTGACCCCCAATTTTATTTTTTTCTGTAGATTTTTTCAGAATCTTTCTGATAGCTTTAAATCTGTTATTGTATTCTATTCTATTCATCTACTCTAGTCTGAAAACTCTGTGTATTGTTCTCTCTCTTTCCTCCTTTTCCTCCCCTCTTCTCATCTCTTCTCCTTTAATCTTTCTTTCCTACCTTTCCCCTTCACTTAAAAAGAATAAACTTAGATAATGTATAAAGGTACTTTCAGATGTAATTTATATTATTATATCTTTTTCATGTTTGAAAGTACTTTTATACATATTATCTATATCTATGTTCCAAAACTCTAAAAAGTTTTACATTATTTCAAATATATAAATGGTAGCATATTGCTTGCCTTCTCAATGGATGGGGGAAGGCGGAAGGGAGGGGCAAAGCTGGACACTCAAAATTTTAAAAATGAATGTTAAATTAAGTACAATTATTTAGAAAAAATTGAAAGTGGATATTGATTATTAAAAATAAAAAACCTCTACAAAGTGACTAGGGCAGATAGTCCCTTCATTTTATAGAAGAGGAAATATAGGCCCAGAGAAAGTAGGTAATGATAATAATAATAACAGCCATATCAATCATAACAAAAATGCTGTTTTTCTAATCTAATCCAGGCCATGCTGGGTTCTTCAAACAAGAGACCTGAATCATGGTGTGTTTGAGGCCGAACATCCCAACCTTTGGATATTCTGGGTTGGCACTATCCTGAACTGATCTAGGGGATGGACAAATTTGCCTCTTAATGACCTTTCTACCATTGTTAGTCTATCATTATAGGATGCTAACTAAGCCTTTGAAGCCTGGACTGGATCCCAGATCAATCTTCTTCATGAAGTGGTGATTAGGGGAGCATCTTTCTGATTCAGTTGTGTGTGTATGTGTGTGTGTTTTTATATCTGTGTGCATGAATGAATGTATGTAAAAGAGAGAGGATGTTAGGACTTGATGCCTTCTAAGGGAAGCTAAAGTATTATAGCAGGAAGTTATCATAGAGATCACCTCAGCTAGGGATTCACAATTGTGTGTGTGTGTGTGTGTGTGTGTGTGTGTGTGTGTGTATCATGGGACCCTTTAGCAATCTTATGAAACCCATGAACATCCTGCTTGGAATAATATTTTAAAACACATGAATTAAACATCTAAGATTACAAAGAAGAATAATTATTTTGAAATGCAATTATCAAATTTTTTTTAAAAAAAACAAGTTCACAGACCCCTGTGCAGGTAAAAAAAAAAAACACACCAAAAAACAAAAACAAAAACAAACAAATCTTAATTGTACTTCGACTCTCTCTTTTGACAAATAAGAAAAATGATCACCAAAGATGGAAAGTAATTTGTCCTAGCTCACAGAATGAATTAATGGCAGAGTCAAAACTAGACCCAGGCCTCCTACTATCCTTTCTATTACACTGTGTGGCCTTTCCTTGGCTTCAAATGTCTATTAATTGTAGTCCCCTTGAAATCAAAGACCATGTCTTTTAATTTAATAAAAAATGGAAAATATATACTCCTAAGATTTAGTTCCTCTCTCCCTCCCTCTTTTCCTTCCCCTAGTTCTTAACTACCTCTTCTCTCAGAGTTTCCCTTTGAAATGAAAAATAGAATGAAGAAAAAATGAAAAGACGCTTATACATTAAAGCCATTGATATTCCATTTTTATTAAGTCCCAGGTTCCCAGGGATAATGCTTTTTTTCCTAGCTAGGTAAAGAGACTCTTCTCAGGGAATTTAATCCATGTGTGTCTGATTCATTCAATTTATTAAATTGTGGTTTGTAAAAAGCAGTCTGAGGCCCAAGACATCTTTCTTCATTCTTTTGGTCTTCAAATCAAAGACTCCTACATTTTCCCATGGCTAACATATCCAAACCTCCAAATGAGTTGCATCTGCTCAACAAGCAAGATTTTAATGTGGACTAAAAATGCTCACCTATTTTCACCAAGTTTTATCCTAGTCTTTTGAAAAGTGGAGTATAAATTGAGACGTTTAGTTAATAAGTCCTAGATCTGGGGCCAATCACTTGCTGGGCCTATGCCTCAGCTTCCCCATGGTGTAAAATAGATAATATAACTCATGCAATAAACTTTAAAATTCCTAGGATAGAAGGACTATCCATGGATCTACCCCTGCTCCTCCAGGCAGGACTGCTAGCCTCACCAGAGGCAGATGAGGTCTGTCCTGCATTTAAAAATCTACAAAGTATTTTTCCTCCTTTTGTTCTGATTCTTCTCTTACAACATTACTAATGTGGAAATATGTTTAACATCATTGTAATGTATAACCTATATCAGATTGCTTGCTGGATTTGGGAGGGGGGATGGAAGGGAGGATGGAAGAAAAATTGGAACTCAAAAATATATCTTTACAAGTAATTGGAAAAAATTAAAATAAAATTTAATTTTAATTTTAAAAATTAAAAAAAAAGATCTGCAACATGGAACTGTAGATGTGAGATCAATGAAAGCCAGAAAGTGAAAGAATGATTGCCAAAGATTGGAGAGAGGGTAAGGGAGAGACAGAAGAGACAGGCAGACAGAAAGGAAAGTGAGAGATAGTTGAAGAGACAGACAAAGACAGAGGCAGACAAAGACAGAAAAAAAAAGACAGACAAAGGAAAGTGAGAGACAAAAAGAAAAAAGGGAAGAGACTAAAAGACAGAAAGTGACATGGAGAGATGAAAATCCACAACAAGGATTCAAAAAAAAAAAGGAAAAGTGAACCAGGATGAAATAAAGTACAAAGGAAATGGAGAAAATTCATGGTAGGGGAGGGGTATTAATAGTGAATTTTTAATAACAGATACTAACAGTGAATTATATTCTGAGAGACAGCAGCAGCTAGGACCAGATTTCAAGGAAGAGAAAGAGGATATAGAAGTCAGTAGATTATAAGTTTCTTGAGGGCAAAAACTTAATTTACTACTTCTATATTACCAATAACAGACAGCACAAGTCTGAATCTGTAACAGGATCACCTGATCTGGAAGAGGTCTTATAGATTATTTAGCCCAAACCTCCCATTTTATAGATGAGGAAACTGAGACCCAGAGGCAAGTTAAGAAGAAAATCTGAGGTTTTAACCCATCTTTACTGATTCCAAATACAGTGTTCTTCCGATTATACCAAACTCCTACTTTGTATTTCATAAATACTGTTGAGTTGAATTGAATTGAATATGTAGGAGAAGGGACTGTTGGAATTACCTAAAAAAGATTAACCTTAAGAGAGATCTCAGGAAAGTGAAATGATCTCTCAAGTCTGGAGAAGAGGAAGAATAGTCAATATCCTTGATTCAACACAGCTTGACTATAATTAAAAAAAAAAACAAACTAAAGAAAGATTATTTGACACAATGAGTATATTGAGAAAGTAAGAAAGCAGTCCTGTTTCTAACAAAGTTTTCTCTATGTAGGAAGAAAAAATGAAATTGTTGCTAATAAATCCTCAAGTGTGGAAAACCAATTTTTAATAGTGCTGCTAGTCCTATTTATTTTAGTGGCCTGTCAACATTTTCTCTAATGGCACACCAACCATTGTCAGGAGGCTCTGGGCCCAACATTATTTTGCTTCTGAGCTGTATAAGTGGATACTCTTGAAGCCTTGGCCTCAAAGTCCAAGTATCTTTAGATTCTGGAGTCATTGGTACTGTAGAAATCACCTGCTATTCATAAAAGATTCTTACTCATTTTCCCTCCATACCAAGTAACATACAACCCACCGGAGAAGAAAGGGAAGACCATTTCAGCTGACTTTAGACAGCATCAAAGAGAGTTCCTTGGTGCCAAAGATCTTGTCCTGTCCTCCCTAGCCACTATTTCTTTGCAAAGGACTCTGGTCATATTTCTGCTTATAAGTTCTGCTCTTCCTTTTCTCAAGGCTTATCTAAATGCAACCCCCCTCCCTTTATAGATCTCACTCTTACAACCCAATTGGCAGTGATCTCTCCCATCTCAAATCTCCCCAAGCACTTTGTTTGGACTTCTCCAATGATATTATCATATTCCAATTTATTTTTTTAATTACTGATGCACAAGTCTTATCCCACCTGCTAGATAATAAGGTCCTTAAGATAATAGACTATGGCTTATTTCATCTTTGTTTCCCTGGTGCCTGGAACAGTGCTCTGTGGGGAAGCAAAAGTCTCAAATTCTAGTCCTGATCTCCTTAGGTGAAGTGGGGCCAGAAATGGGACTCACAGAGAAAAGTGTATCTCTTCATGGTTAAACAGGTAGTATCTAAGATAGCACTTAAATGCAGCTTCTTTTGTCTCTAATGCAGTATGCTTTACCATAAACTGCACTATCTCTAGTGGACTTAGCTACTACAATATAAACACAAAAACAATAAACATTCATCAGGCTCCCACTTGGTATAGGGAATTCATGACCCGGCTCTAGTCTGTGCCTAGATCTTGGTCTAAATAATGGCCAGCCTATCTGGCAGTAGCCCCAGTCAAAATAACTCCCATCCGAATGGAAGAGAAAGAGACAGCTTAGTCCTCTAGAGGAGACAGGAGGAATTCCCAAAGCATCAGAATAAACAGCTTATCCCACAGGGACAAACAATTTTCTCCTTTTGTAAACATGTGTTCTGTGTTGGTTAAAATTGGAAAAACAAGAAGAGTCATATGTAGAGCTCTGTCAAGTTTTTTTGTTTTTGTTTTGTTTTGTTTTTTGCTGGGATCCCCTAGTCCTTTCTCTTTCCCCAATGCTTCTGAAGTTATGGAGCCCTTTGTTTAGGATTCTAGCACTGAAATGTCCTTGATGAGATCATCACATCCATCTTCTCACCTCCAGACAGGTCTCTTATAACCCACTGGGGTCAGACAATACTCAAAATATCAGAAATCATAGATACAGAGTTGGAAAGGGACCTCAGACTCCATCCAGTCCAACTCCATTATTTTACAGAGGAGGAAGCTGAGAACTTAGTTGGTTAAGCCTATCTCATATGAAGCATTTTAGTACTAAAAAGTACGGAAAAGTTTTTTTTATGTAAATAAAAAAAATATTTAAATCAATTGATAACAGATATATTGCCAGTGTTGCAGATGAGCATTTTGATATCTGAAAGCAATAGAAAAAGACCTTTGTTTTAAATTTGTAATTGCTAAAATATATGTTTAAAGAAACATAGCTTTCATGTGGTGTTGAACAGTTTTGGACAGAACTGTGACATAACTATAAAGACTTAAATCATTTTTTAAAAGATGTAAGATGATACCCACTTACATGTGAGCAGCTTGATTGTTTAAAGGGATGGAGAAAGAATTTTTATTGGAAAACAAAAACAAAAACTAGAAACAACATGAGTATGAAGAAACAAGTTTGAAGGACACAGAATGAAATGGAAGACTGTGCTGAAAACTTATAACTGTAGGGAATTATGATCCCTCAACTCAATTATTTTAACTACCGTAGGACTAGAGAGAATAAAACTAAAATGTTTTAAAGATTATATAACTAACTAAAAAAAACAAAAATTAAAAAAAAACAAAAGAAAAATTTTAAAGATTCTATAACTATTTGGAAACTGAGCTATGATTTTTAAAAAAGAACTGATTTCTTAGGGGAAAGTTGGTGATTTGTTACCTTTTAAATGAAAGGTGAATTCCTGAGACTGAGGGGGCTCTGAATTAGGTAACTGAACTGTTAGTAGTTAGGAAAAGTAGCTGAGGATGAAGACTAAATAACTTAAGAGAAGAGCAAAGTAACAGGGGGTTTTGAAAAATTGACCTTGGTCTTTTGCCTCTATTTGTGCTTTTCCATTTAGCTGAAAGTATTGGATACTGTAACTTTGTGAGTAGAAAGAACAGGAGAGCAAACCTTTAGCAGTCTTAGAGTTGGAGTCCACATTGGGTTTCATGAACAGTACATTACTGATGCTTCGAGGAACAAGAAGTGATATTTGTCAATGACCTTTGGAGCCTAGCCGATAGGTAATTGACTTATTGGATTTATCTGGCAGGGATATCAAGTTTGGATTTAAATTTCATGGAACTAATGATATATGCAAACTATACTAAGTGTGAGACTACTCTCTATAGATACCAATTGTTATAGGGAAGAGCGTGCCTCCAAGGTATAAAGGAGAGGAAAAAGCAATGTTTTTACTTTTGCTGTTGCTCCATTTTTTAAGTAAATATTTAATTTTAAAATCTAATTGATGTTAAGTGTTTTAATGAAACTAAGAGGTAGCCTATTCACTGGTGGCTAAAAGGGAAGGGGAAAACAGTTCACGGGGAATCTAGCTGAGAGCATAAGAGAAAGGAAACCCCAACCTCTTAGAATACTCCTAGCACCCTGAGGGGGAGATATAACATCCTGGACCTGGGATAGTGAGCCACAGTAAACTCATTACTCAGCTCTTCTTCAGTGCCAACTAAAGCTTAAGTAATTTGAATCTTCTCAGGAGTATGTGTTGCCTGTGGTTTGAGAAGGAAAGGCACAAATAGGAAAGACATTCTGCTGCCACATTGCTGGCTAGGCTGGTTTACCTTGCCCGGAGAGTCAACCTGAACTGTTCTCTGTGTACTCTATGTTGACTGGGCAGCACAGCATCCTTGTAAGGGAAGATTTGGCTGGGCTGGTTAATATAGGCTAGAAATGGGTAGCTTGATGAAATTTGAAGTTCTCTGCTTAAAGGGAATGGTCAATCACATTAGTCAGTCAATGGGTGAACACACTTTTATTAACAGCTTATTATGTGCCAAGCACTGTGCTAAGCACTGAGAATACAAAGATATGCCAAAAAATACTCTATGCCCTTAAGGAACTCACATTCTAATGGAGTAAAACATACATTATGAGAAACATAAAAGATTTATACAAAGTAGATGAAGATAATATGAAAGGGGAAAATATTAACAATTAGGAAGACCAAAAAAACTTTCTTAAAGAAGGCAATACCTATGTTATTTCAAAATACCCTCCAGATGGAGAGAGCCACACCTCCCTATCATTATCAGCTCCAAATATTTATTAAGTGCTTACTGTATAGAAAAGCCTATTATAAGCACTAGGGATATAAAGATAAAACTAGACATACCCTAGGAATATTGCAAAGATAATTTTTTTCAGTTATCCCTTTCTTCCATATCTTAGAAAGTTTTTCCTTATCTTCAATCACCACTTTGGTTTTGTTTTTCTGTGGCAGTTAGGCCTGATACTTTTTAGACTCACTGACTCTCAGAGTTGGAAGGGACCTGAGAGGCCATGTACCTCAATCCATACTTGACAAAGAATCTGTTCTATAACAGACCCATCAAATGGTCATTTAGCTTTTGTTTAAATACTTTTAATTGAGACACATAGAGTTTGGAATATAACTGAAACATTCAATTTCCCTTTTAGATAGCTCTACTTTTAAGTAAGTTTTTACTTGCATTAGGTCTATTTCTGCTTCTACTGTTTCTTTCCATTTCTCCTAGTTGTTCTCTCTGAGGCAAAGATGGAGAAATAGAATCATTTTTTCTACATAGCCTTAAAATTCATCATATGGTTGTTAAGTCTTTTCTTCAAAAAATAGTTTCTTCTCTGACTTAGACATCCCCAGGCATCATCTAGTCCTCGTGTGGCATGAATTTGAGGTACTTCATTCCAGTTGACATCCTTTGAAAGCTAAAACATGGTGCTCAGAACTGAACAAAATGCTTCTGTTGTAGTTCTTACTAGGACAGAGTCAGAGGGATTAGCACCTGTGCAGTTCGGGATGCTATATCTCTTTTAAAGCATTCTAAGATCTTATGAGCTTTTTTTATTCTGCCATATCAGACTATCAATACATACTGATTTCACAGTTCATTAAAATCCGCAGTCCCTTTTCCACATTTCAAAGATTATCATTTTGTTAGTGCAGGTATTCCCTCCAGTGACACAGATCACAACTATGTTATAAATTTGCAGAAAATCATGGATTGTTATTACTAAACTAGTCATCATCATGGCCTATATATGAAGATGAGCTTTAAAAACTTATCTAGGTTGGGGGCAGGTAGATGGCGCAGTGGATAAAGCACCAGCCCTGGATTCAGGAGGACCTGAGTTCAAGTACGGCTTCAGACACTTGATACTTACTAGCTGGATGACCCTGCGCAAGTCGCTTAACTCCCATTGCCCTGCAAAAACAAAAACAAAACAAAAAAAAACTTATCTAGGTTGATAGCTAGACAACTGACATGTGGTCCAATGATGAGGGAGTCCATACTCAAAGCCATGTCTGCTTAGTGGAACTTGACACAGCTCCCCCTCCACTGATCAGTTTGGACTGATAAGGAAGAATTAATGTCAATCTTCCCTAAACTTAGAATCAGTGCAGTGTTTGACCTATATGAATTCTCATGTGACATGCAGGAAGACATTTCAAAGAAAAATCCCTGAAACGGGAATGAAATAGTTTCAATGTGAAAAACAAGAGCCAATGTAGCATCTTCCTTCCTAAAGTGTTTTAAAAATAGATGAAAAAACTTCCTGTAAGAATGAATAATAACATTGTATCTGTGACCATACAAAACACCATTTTCAGTCACCAATATTAAACTTCCTGATTAAATTCAATTTAGAAAAATGTTCACATTCTTTTTTTCAGTTGAGTAAATTTCATTAAATCCAATACACATTTGTGAAGTGCCTTTTATGGGCAACACATGATTAAGAATTGAATGGGATACAAAAATGAGTAGGGTATAGTTTTGGGCTTCTGGGGCTAAATGTCAAGATCTTGGAAAGAATTTTATGAACTGAGGCAGAGGAAGGGAAGTAGAAACGATAAACTGCTAAATGCAATGACTAAAATAACACAAATGGCAACTGAATTCAGGGTAATTGTAATGACCTTCGCATGGGCACATCCTGTATTTATAAAGTACAGTGTTAAACAGCAGTGTAGAAATTTCCTGTCTTTAAAACCAAACAGAGGCAGCGAGATGGTGCAGTGGATAGAGCACCGGCCCTGGATTCAGGAGTACCTGAGTTCAAATCCAACCTCAGACACTTAACATTTACTAGCTGTGTGACCCTAGGCAAGTCACTTAACCCCAATTGCCCAGTAAAAAACAAAAAAACAAAAACAAAACAAAACAAAAAACCAATAAGGACAACAGGTAATCCAAATCCCAGACTGAAATTTGTGTTTCCTCATTAGCCTAAGTAATGACATATTTGAAAAAAATATATAATAATCAAATTTCTGTTCCATTGAATGCTTCTAAAACAGTTGAGTGTAGTAGAGAGAACTGAGTTCTAATTTCAGCTCTGCTTCTAACTATATGTGTAATCAAGTAGTCATTTGTTCTTCCTGAATTTCAGTTTCATCATCTGTAAAAATAGCAGGTTGGATTGGATGATCTCAAAGGTATTTTTCAGCAGTAATATTCTATGAGTAGTAAAAGCAGCAAAGAAGAGTTGAGAGATGCTCTTTCCTACCTCCCTTTAGTGAATTGTAGAAGTCATGAAAAATTCAGAAGCAATGAAAAATAAAGTGTGTTCTTCATGGAGCAGAATTCAGTTGCCGTAGTATATGACTGTATAAGGAGCTGGTTTTCTTCCTTCTTAAATTCCTTACTGTCAAGACTGGGCACTAGCCCATAATAAGGCAGAAATTGACTGAAAGTGACTCAGTGTGGGGTGGCACAGTTGAAACCAGGTTATAAGAATGTAAGTTATGTGGCATGACTGAATAATTCTGGTTGCGTTCACATGAGGAAAGAAGAGAAACATCTAAGTTATCTAAGAGAAGGTGCCAGATTTTATCTTCATTATCATATGATATCACCATTCCTGTTTCTTCTTCTTTCTTTTCTTTCTTCTCCTCCTCCTTCTCTTCTTCCTCATTTTCCTCTTCTTCCTCTTTCTCCTCTTTTTCTTCCCCCTCCTCCTTCTTGTTTTTGTTGTTCTTTTTCTTCTTGTTCTTCCATCATCTTCCATTTCTCATCATTCTCTTCATGTAATGGGATTATTTATTTGGGGCCAGAGGACCTTGGTTCAAATCGCAGACCTTCCATTTGCTCCCAGTGTGACTCAAGACCAATACTTTAGCATATTTAGGCCTAAGATTACTCATATATAAAATGAAAGAGTTGGAAATGGTTGTTCTCCAAGATTCTTTTCAAGTCTAAATTGACATTTCTAGTCCTCTCTTTCTCCTTCATTATCATCATCATAATTATGTGATGAAACATTTCATGGCTATCAATATAGCGTCCTATTCTGGGCACTAAAAGAATGTGGAATGGAAAATACAACCAGCACAATACATGATATAATACACACTTATCATTTGCTTAGGTTTTCCTGAATCCAAGTCTGGCACTCATTCCCTTATTTTACCTAGCTAGTCTGAAAGGGAAAAGGAATGAGTAATGGTGGAACAAGGATGGTTATATGGAGGAGGTGGCATTTGGGTTGGACTTTAAAGGAATTCAAAAGTGATAAGGATTCAATAGGCCAAAAAGGATGAGGGAAGAGATTCTAGCGAAAACAGTAAATAAGGGGAATGAGGACTGAAGCTGAGGTCCATTTTTAGAGGACACTTTGACTGGAAAGTGTGGGTAATGGGAAGTATATGAGATAAACGTGAAATAAGAGGATGGGACCAGATTTAGGGGACTTGAATGCCAAGAAGAGAAGTTTAGATATTAGGGTAGCTACCGATGATTTTTAGCAGATACAACCAGACCTCTATGCATGAAAGATAATTTTGGTAGTCATATAAAAGATGAATTAAGAGAAAGATAAGTAAAATGAAAAGAAATAAGGAGGCTTTTAAAATCAATAATAGTGATATTCTCTGCTTTAATGGTAGCAGTAGGAATTGAGAAGGAATGGATATCAGAGATTTAGAGATGGAATCAAAAGATCTTGATAATTAATTGGTTGTGAGAAGTGAGAGAGAAGGAAGAGTTGACATAACCCCAAAATTATGAACATGGGAAGCCAGGTGAAGGTCAGTATTATGTGGGGCAATGAGGGTTAAGTGACTTTCCCAGGGTCACACATCTAGTAAGTGTACTGGATTCAGGTACTCCTGAATCCAGGACCAGTGCTTTTGTCCACTGCACCATATAGCTGCCCCCAAAGGTCAGTATTATGATAATAAATAGTAAAGTAAGAAAGCAGGAACAGATTTAGGATGAAAAATAATGAGCTTGGTTTAAAACACATAAAATTTGAAATAAGTTGAAAATCCATGTGAAGATGTTCTGGAGATGGTTGGAGAGTTGTATAGGCCATTCTGAGCTAAAACTCATAGGAGAGGCCAGACCTTTAAATATGAAATTGAGAGTTACATGCATAGAGGCAATAGCTTAAATCATGAAAACGCATGATATTGGCAAGGGAGAAGAGAAAAGAAAGTTTAAG